>NW_027512539.1:197500-464770 GCF_048772815.1 Callospermophilus lateralis | reverse complement strand
AAGGGTCCCATGAGATCGAGGCTTCTCCTACTTCCTGTGACACTTTCACAAGTTAGAATGGTATATGAACCATAGGCACCCAGGAACAGGTCTCCAAACAGGACTGTTTGTGTCCATCTTCTCTACATTATGAACAGAGAGGCTGATTCAGACACAACCCTTCATCCTGACCAGGTTGTTTGCAATGGAAGATGACGTTTGCTCTCTCAGGTCCTCCATGGCTGCCTACATGTTCTCCAGGGATCACTTCTTCATGGACCTTTGAGTTTTACAACAGGTGGAATATTTTCTACATTCCTGTATTGTAAGACCAACTTGGTCCCTCCTCTTCTGTAAAGTTAGATTGAGGGAACAGTGTATGGTTAGGGTTAATAACAGGTTTGATTTGGGTTAGGAATTATTCTAATTGATGAATAATGGTATTGGGAACCTGTGATATTTATAAGAATATATAGGTGAAATATAAGTATGAAAACAAAAATCTAGTTAAGATTTGAAGCCCAGAAGGGCATTGCGCTATTGATTGGGATACTTAGCTTTGATATACGTTCTGCACAGGTGTTTCAGATAAAACGATAATCAATGGCATAGGACCTTGTACCTTGGATGATTGAATGTAGAAGTGAACATCCACTAGAACAGGGATAGTCGGTAGGATTAGGAAGATATTCGAAAGTTTCAGAAGAAGACTGAGTACAGAATTTGGACCAAAAGTTCTTTAGCAATAGTGTATCGGGTAGAGAGTGAATGTAAATGTCAGCACACGTGAAGGGTCAGTCACAATGGTGAACTGGGGAAAATATTTAGGTAAGCAGACATCAATAGAGACATTAGGAAATCAGGCAAAGTATAAATTGAGTGATAGGATTAGACATTTGCAACAGGGTTGAGGTTCAAAATATAGTCTTAAGAAGAAACAAATATGTAGTCACCAATAGGATTGACATTTGAGAGCATTAGGCACACTGGACATCAATGTTTTCAGTAATCTATGCTCACTTTTCATTTAGGCTTTGATACAATCATAAGTGTGACCTCTTCTTTTTGTGTCCAGAATATTACTGTGATAAAATGTATATGTAGATTAGGTGACATGAGTATTTCTTCCACCATTTCTGGGAGCAACATTTTGAAGATGAAAAAATTAGTATTGGGGTTACAAATAGATTTACTCTGTGTCTATGAACATAGAGATAATTTATGAATAGACGATACTGTGATTAAATATTATAACTTGTTCCAACTTTAAATATTCGATTGAATTGATATCTGAAAATAAACAGAAAATCGTATATTTATATGCAATCATTCATTCCAACCAGAAATACATCTAATGGTAATATTAGGGTTATGGTTTATCATGAAGAGTGTGTCAGTTTTTCTTCAAAATGATTATGGAAATCGAAAAAAAAAAGCGTTTGGAAAGAAGTCTCATGAAAAAACAATCAAGTAACCTGGAGGAATACATGTGTTCTGAATCAGGAAATGATTGAAAGTGAATCAAAATCCTATAAATTATTGAAGTTGTTGATGAAATATATATCCTATGATGTGTATAAACTGAACAAATAGTAATGTACCAGTGTTGAATAAAATGAACTTCAATATAGACATCATATCCAAGAGGAATCTAGTTGCATTGATGTTAAACTGGGTCAGTTACTGTAGAAATATTAGGATTGTATGCACCACTCACTGAAGTTAGTTTTCAGTACTAGAAAACAAATATGTAATTCAGGTGGATGAATATTTCTGAGAATAATATTGTGAAAAGTTGATTATAAATCCACATACATGAACATGAATGAATTTAGGTAGTATATGTAAGACACATATATTTCATATTTTGAAATATTTGGAGAGTGTATATATATATATATATATATATATATATATATATATATATCCCACACACACACACACACACAACACACACACCCAGACAATAAAATGTAGCAATATATATGCCAATCGAAATTCATCATGAAGTATATATCATCCACAGATGCAAAAATATTTAATTTACTGAACAGGGATTTATGTATAATGTTGTTCTACGAGGAGGCTCACCCATAGGTTGAATTTTCTGTTCCAACAGCGTTTAGGAGGAGTGATCTCTTCTCACAATTTATATCTTCCAAGTCAGCCACCTCACAAAAATGTACATCTGATACCAAGTAGGATTCTATATGTGCATATAAAAATACATGTGCTGAATCGGCTACAGAGAAAGGAAGACAGGAATTCACATATTTGTTAACTTTAAAAACACATGGAGAACTATTTCAATTAAAAATTAACTAGATTTATAACACCTACCCTATATCATGCAAAAGGCAAGTGCAACTATACACCATGCCTCCTCTGAACTGCTTGTATTTCTATTCTGTTTGGGTTATTTTTCTCCATCATTTTAGGATTTGTCATCAGAGTCTAGGAGGGTATGGGTTAGTGTCAGATGGCCCGGCTGGCAGGACACATCAACTTGGGTGTCGATCCTATTGGGGAGGAATGAAGGGACAAGAGACACGAGAGATGACAGCAAGACAGGAGTTCTGATCATGCTGCAAACTTTTATTATTCTCAGAGGGTATTTATATGCTGCGGATGGGAAAGCTCTCTTATCGGCAGTTGCTGGGTGTCTTCACAGGGTGAGATAACCTCAGGATGTTTCAGGTAGACAGATGGTAGCCGGATGTCAAAAGGAGATAGATGGCTGTGGGATGTCTCCCAGGCAGGTTGTGTCCCAGGGGGCTGTTTCTTGTGTCAGTCTATTTTTTGAAGGAGAACTTCCTTCTAGCCCCTGACATCTCCCCTTTTGTTATATAAAATATTCGACCATACCTTACAGGCCATGGATTTAGGGGGTGATAGTGGCTCTGTTTCTCTAGGATGCCTTAGAATATCTCCTGATTTGAGCGAGCATCTTTCCTAGGAGATTTCGTGTTGGCTTTGGCATGTTTATGGAGGAGACGTCTTTGAGGGGATAGCATGCCAACCGCCATGCACCAGAGCGTGTCATTCAGAGGTCTTGTGTTTGGGGATCCGTGGATCCATCCTCCTGCAGTCCTTCCTGGACCCTCCGTTATTATGGCCTAACGTGCTCATTCCAAGGGTGTGTCCTCCCCCAAGCGGAGGGGCCCATGGAGAACGAACCCTTATTGCAAGGGTAGAAGATGGTTGCTCACAGCTGTTACTTATAGTTTTCTGTAAGAAAGAGAGATCTGTGGGGATGTAAACTTAATAAGCCTGTGAGAAGGGTTGAACATTCTTTTAAATGTTGGCAGTGCTGTCTTCCATCTCCAGACCATGATAGTGGACCTGTATGGGCTTAGAAACCAAAATATTAATCTGTTCTTTAATAAATTGTACCAGCCTCTTTATAATGCAGGGGCCTATGGACACCATTAAAAGTAAACCCAACAAAGGGACTAATAGGGGATGAAGGTAGGGTAGAAATCCATTATGCCCAATCCAGAGGGGATTTTCAAATAGTTCCCTTTGTCTCTTTTCTGGATCTTCTTGAAGCTGCTTAATTTTAATGCGTACTATGCCTGATTTATTGGCATAAAAGCAGCATTGTTCCCCTAAGGCTAAGCAAATACCTCCCTGGTTAGCTGTCAGCAAATCTAAGCCTCGTCTGTTTTGAAGGAACACTTCTGCCAGGGAATTTATTTGGTCCTGCAAATCTTTAATGGTTCCTGATAAAGTTTGTACATAATTTATAAGTTGTTGAGACAGGCGATGGTAAGAGTGAATAGCCGTGCCTAAGCCACTGTACCTGTGCCCACAGCAGCTGTTATTCCAAGGCTGGCAATGAGTGGTAAAGCCTGTATTGCCCACCTATGTCTTTTGACTAAAGTGTCTAGGCTAGAAATTGGTAGAGGTTCATCTCCTGGGACAATAGTTATATCAGGGAGTAATAAAGCAAGAACACAACCAATGGTCCAATTCGCTGGAAGCGTGGGAAGGCCGAGTTTCCTCCACACATAAAAACTGTGCCATTGGAGGGACAAAGAGATGGGGTGGGTGAGGAATAATTTTATACTGTTGAGCAATTTCCAAAGGAAGTAAGTCGAACATCAATATCATAGGTATTATTCTGCATCGCGCCTAAAAGAAATAATGTAAAAGTGCCTATAGGCTGTACTTTAAAGGGAAATCCGGGTTGGCATGTATTATCATTGTCCATGATAGAATTAATAGGAACTGCCATAGGCATGATTGCCCCTGTTGTCATGCAGAGCCAGCAATCACCAGCAAGGGTGGGGTTCGAATTATTAAGCTAGGAGAATGTAGTTTGCAAAATATCTAATGTATTGGTATCTAAACCTGGGAACTGGGATTTAGGCTATATTAAGGGATGATATGTGAGCTCAGGGATTTGGGGTTTCAAAAGTTTGATTATCTGAGGATGCTTGACAGAATAAGTGGGTCCTCCACCATCAGAGACCCCTGTAGGGGCCTTAATGGGCCAGTAGGAAGGTTTTCCGACAGTGCCTTGGCACCCAGCTGACTGTAGCTTGGTGTATTTGCCATCTCCTCCATGGTCAAAGAGAATGGGGGTATAATGAATAGTGGTCCCCCTGCTGCATGAGTTTTAGTTAGGGAGGCTTCAAAAAATTGTTCTCCCTGTTTATTAACACAAAGTGAAGCCGACGCATTACAAGAGACATGCATCGCCTGGGTATGCGTACAAGTTGCAGAACAATTTTGGAGAGCTTTACTTGTACTAGGGGGAATAATCTTTGGCTTGTTAACACATACCCATTTAGGCTGATGAACTCCTCCGAGATTATGGTCAACCTTGGCACGGAGGTAAGTCACCTTAGTCATGCAGTCAGCAGTCTGGGTCCAACTAGTGGGAGCCTCAGTCCAAAATCCTCCTTTGCATTCACGGGGGGGGGGCAAAAAGGTACCCCATGATGTTGGAAATTCGAGGTCCAAGGCCTCTGTGTTCAAACCTGTTCAGCAGAAGTGCCTTAAGCAGGATCCTCGCACAGATTGTTGGCTGTATCTGAAATGGAGGAAAATTTGTCCTCAGGGGGAGGGCCTCCGTCCCTGGGTTGAGGTAAGTAATTTACCTGTTTAACCAGGCATTCTGGTAACCATCTTGGGGATGCTTGCTCTTGGTCGAAAACACAAGCTGAGCCTCATCCCCTGATGAGGATAGGATGTGGGCGTTTTCATTTATTTGTAATGGGATTGCACCACATAACAGGTGTGCGAACAGAATTGGATGAAGGATGCCAGTGTCTGTCTGTGGCCAAATGGCCTTCACTGTCTAGGGTAAGAAAAATAAGGGCAAATAATGCATGGTTAAGGCGATCCCTGGGAGTGGTAAATACAAGGGCGGAAGCCTTAAGACGGGATAGCCAAGTCTTTAAGGTAAGCTGGGCAAGTTCCACATGCCTTGGCCCTGAGTGTTGTATGGAATTTCAGTAGTATGACAAAATTGCAAGGTAGCACAAAACTGTTTAAACTTGGCACTGGTATATGCAGGACATTTATCTGTTTTAATATGTATTGGTTTACACATTACGAAAAAGGCTGAAACAAGATGAGAAAGGACATCTTTGGTAGCCTCTCAAGAATGTGGTGATGCAAAAATAAAGCCGCTGAAGGTATCTATAGAAACGTATATATATTTGGTTTTTCAAAATTCAGGAAAATGAATAACATCCATTTGCTAAATCTGATTGGGCAGTAATCCTCGGGGGTTAACTCCCAAATGTTGAATGGGGAGGGAGACAGTGCAAGCAGGGCATGCTTTTACTATTTCTCATGCTTGTTGCCTGGTAATTTTCCAAAGTAATCGATGGCTCTGGGAATTTAGATGGTGAAGATTGTGTAACTCCATGGCCTTTTGAATGGAGCCAACAAAAATTGGAAAGATGGAACGTGTTGCTGCATCAGCTTGGGCATTACCTTGTGTTAGAGGGCTCAGAAGGTCAGAGTGTGTCATGATGTGTCCTAAGGAAAATGGATGTTTTCTGGCCTGAATTAGCTGCTGAAGCTGGTGAAACAGAAAGGGGAAATTGGAAGAAGCCTTAATGGTGGGTGAAATCTCCAGAAGGGGCACAGAATGAGCAATGTAGGCACTGTCTGTATAAATATTAACAAGATTATCAAAAAACTTTATAAAAACTTGTGTTATGGCGAACAATTCCACAAACTGAGCTGACTGATAGACAGTATCAAAGGTGGTAGGCTTGTTATTGACAACAAAGACTGCACGGCCATTACTGGAACCGTCTGTAAAAAAGGTAAGGGCTTGAGGAATGGGAGCCTTTTGAGTAATTTTGGGAAAAATAAATGGATGTAACTGGACAAAATTTAAAAGGGGGTCATTGGGGATGTGATTATGAATTTTTCCCAAAAAGCCTGATAGGGCAATATCCCATTCATCCATGTCTGTAGTAAAAATTGTAGTAAGGGTTTGGTCCTTAGTATATGGAATTAAAATATTATCAGGGTCTTTGCCAAAATGTTGTCGAGAAAGCAAACGACCTTTAAAAATAAGAGAAGCTACCTGAGCAAGATAAACAGTAATAACCTTGGAGGATGTGGTGGGTACAAGGACCAAAAGCAAGGGGCAGCCTTTATTTTTAAAATGTGGATCTCGCTGCCAAAATATTCCTGTGGGTGTATGAGGAGTGTGGAAAATAACCAGAACCAGAGGAAGGTTATAAGAAATTTGTGTAACAAACTTTTGGGCAATGGCTTCTGTGGCTTGGTTTAATGCATGTCATGCCTCGGGAGTAAGCTTTTGAGGGGAGGAGGGGTGGGAATCACCTATCAAAATATCATTAAGGGGCAAAAGTACACAAGTGGGTAATTTTAAATATGTTCCTAGCAATTGAATATCCCCCAGTAATATTTGAAAATCATTAGGTGTGTGAATATAGTCCACACATAGTTGTATTTTAGGAATTTGGATCTGATTATCTTGAAGTTTAAGGCCCAAATAGGTATAAGGGTCCTGTGTTTCAAACTTATCTGGAGCTATCTGTAGTCCCAAGGTAGTGAGGTTTTGTAAAAGTCCAAGTAACAATTATTAAGGTCGTGGGTATTAGGTGCAGCAATTAACAAATCATCCATATAATGTAAAATATAATTTTGTGCTCATCGCTCTCTCACAGGGTCTACTGCTTGAGCAACGTATTTTTGGCAAAGACTAGGGCTGTTGGCCATACCTTGGGGAAGAACCTTCCATTGAAATCTCTGCATAGGGCCCAGAAAATTAATGCGAGGGAGACTAAAGGCAAAATAGGGTCTATCCTCAGGATGTAAAGGAATGGTAAAAAAGCAATCTTTTAAGTCAATAACCATTTTACAATAGGTTTTTGGAATCGCCACTGGTGTGGGAATGCCTGGCTGTAGTGCTCCCATCGGGCACATAACTTTATTAATGGCACACAAATATTGTAAAAGGCGCCACTTGCCTGATTTTTTCTTGATAATAAAAATAGGAGTAATCCATGGTGAGGTTGAGGGCTTTACATGGCCGGCTGCCAGCTGTTCCAGCACTAACGTGGAGGCAGCCTCCAATTTTTCTTGGGTAAGGGGCCACTGATCCACCAACACAGGAGTCTGAGTCTCCCAAATAATTTTATCTGCATGGGGTACAGGAGGGTCAGGGACCGACACTAAAAATCTGAATACACAAGTCCACATGTATTTGTTTTTTTTATGGGTTGTATAGGCTCCACCAGTCCTTGTTTCAGTATCCCCAGGCCTGTACCAGGAACAAAATTCATAGGAAGCATTTGATGAGTCACCATGGAATTGGGACTGGCGAGAATAACTTCCAATGACTCAAAATATCTCCACCCTATACGTTAACAGGGAGGTCAGAATCAACGAAAGGAGTGACAGTTGACTTATTACCATCTTTATCAGTGCAGCTAATAGACCTTGAGCTGACCAGAGGATTTTTTTATTTTCCTATCCCTTTAAGGTCAGTCAAGGATGGAGTGAGGGGCCAACCTGATGGCTAGTATTTTTGAGAAATAATTGTGGCATCAGCTCCAATATCTAGAACTCCTTGGAATTCCTTTCCTTCAGTAAGTAAGGTAAGGGTGGGTCTATTGTGAGAAATGGGTTGAACCCAATACACATCAGAGAAGCCTAAGAAGGCAGCCCCCCGAGGTAGGTTTGGGTGGTGGAAATGCCTCCTGAATCCAAGGGAAGGAGAATTAATTGTGCAAGTCTTGTTCCTGCTGGGATGGCGGCAACTCCATTAATAGCAGTGGCCAGTATTTTTATTTCTTCAGTGAAATCATTATCATTAATGCCAGCGAAGACCTGAACACCTTGTATGGTAGTGGAGGCTCTTCCAAGAATAAGGGCACATGTATGAGATGGAGGGGGACCCATAATTCCAGTGGGTATTATCTGGGGCCCTTGCATTGAGTCTAATATTGTAACTGTGGTGGCACAGAGGTCCAATTTTGCACTGCCTGGGGTGGCTAGTTGGAGGGAGGCAATTGTGGAGAAGGATTTTGTGGTAGGTTGGGAGTTTGGGAGGGAACAAACCTTATTGCTCCTGTGTTTGTCCTGGGGGATGTTGTGGCCAGGGGCTGGCCCCGCAGGGAGTTTCCCGAGAAGCAGGAAGAAATAGGCTGTCTGAGGGCATTTGTCTTAGATCTACACTCACTGCCCCAGTGATGACCTTTACCACTTCTATGGAAAAGGGTAGCTGGGGGCGGTTAAGCCCCAGTTTGAGGAGACGCTATTCCTAGGCTTTGTTTGCCTCTCGGACACCCACATGCAAAATGGCCAGGTTGTTTACAAGTAAAGCAAGTACGTGAGCCAGGATTGTGAAACGCCTTGGTAAAGGCGGCCCCTAAAGCGAGACCCATGGCATGGGCTGCACCCATGCCTGCACAGAGTCTAATAAATTCCGAAAGTTTCCCTTTATCCTTATGTGGTTGAAGAACATCCTGACATGCTGGGTTGGCATTTTCAAAGGCAAGATGTTTTACATAGGTGCTTTCACCTTCGCTTGGTTCATGCAAGCATTCCGCAGCTAGGTTAAGCCGGGGAACAAACTACCTATAAGGCTCATGGGGCACTTGTCAAATTTTTTCCAGGGAATTGGTAGCCGAGGCCTTTTGAGGGAGGTGTCACCAAGCAGGAAAACCAGCCATCTGAGTCTGCGCCAAGAGTCCAGGAGGGAAACGTGCCTGTTATTTTTAGTGTCAAAAGGCGCATTGCCCACTAGCTAAACTTAAGTCCCAGATTCAGAGGAGGCCTTAGTTAAAATTATTTGAGCAGTTTCCCGACATTGTCTTCGAAATCTGCATTCCATAACAGGAAGTCTCCGGCACTGAAGGCAGCTTGGTCTAAAAATTTCCAATCATTGGGAGTAAGCCATTGTGCGCTGTGGATTTCTAATAAAGCCAACGTGTAGGGCACAGTGGGGCCATAGTGAGCACAAGCCTTATTAAGTTTTTCAAGAAAACATAGGCTTAATTTTTTGTAGACTCTGGGTTACTTCCTGCCCAGGGGTGAACTCCTCATCCTCTGAGTCCTGATCTCCTTGATCCATTTCCCCCGCTTCCTCCTCTTGCTCCTCATCGAAGTCTTTGACCTCAGCCTGGACAGGCTTATCTATCTGACTGGTGGTGACTGGGAAGGTGAGAACAGGCCGATGGAGTGGCTTCGACTTTGTATTATACCGCTGTGGGCCAGCTTGCATTGACTCCATAGCTAAGGCTAATGAAGAGAGCTCAGAGTCAAGGGAATTTAATTATTTTAAAAGTTGCATCTCTTCCCATCTATGTTGGAAGGATGCTGCCTAGGGAGCGAGGTTAGGTAGGGGAAGTAGGAAAAAAATATCTGGGGGGGCACTTGGCCCCTGAAGGGCCAGAGTACAAAAGGCAGGAGGGATATAGGAGGGAGGTGGATGTGTAAATCCTGTAGGCTGTGGCAGGGTCCTGAGAGGTTGCGGGTCTTCTGAATGGTAGAGAGCTGCTTCCTTCTCCAAGATAGCGTCCTTCCCAGGGGTAAATGTGTCTCTGGGATTTAAAACTGGATAAAGGTGGTTTTTAATCATTGGAGCCTTATTAATTAGGGTCGTATTTTGAGGGGGACCAGGAAGGTTCTCAGGGTCCTGGGAAGACTGAGAAGGGTCTATGTCTATACTAATGATGGGCATGCAGAGCAGGGACGAGAGGTCTTTTGCATAATCTCTTCCCCAATCCTGACAAGTTGTAAGGTACCATTGTCAAAGCGAAAACTTTTAAGAATTTCATTAATTAAGTTCCAGTAAGAAAAGGTGGGAACTGGCATTTTTTCTGGGCCAAAGGATTCATAATAATCTTTTAAACAGTCTCCTACTCTAAGCCATTTTTGCCATCAATGGTCCCTTCAAGAGGAAACCATGGACACAATGCTCCTATGTGTGAAAAGAAAAATTTTAACTCCTTTTTCTTAACATGTGCCCCCCATGTCTTGAAGAACTCCTTGAGGCCTGAAATAAACAAATCATGTGACGATACTGCTTGTCACATGGTGGGTCACTCACCGTGCATCATTCCCACCCTCCTCCTGGATATGTCTTTGGGTGGTGTCTGCTGAGACGATCGCGGGCTCCTCTTGACCAAGTCTTCCAGGAGGAAGGGGTTCCCCCTCAGTCAATGGCTTGAGCCCCAGTCGGTGGGCGCCAGATGTCCCGGCCGGCAGGACACATCAACATGGGCAGCGAACCTAGATGGGGAGGAATGAAGGGACAAGAGACACGAGAGATGAGAGCAACACAGGAGTTCTGATCAAGCTACAAAATTTTATTGTTCACACATGGGTATTAAAATGCTGGATTTGGGAAAACTCTCTTATCGGCAGTTCCTGGATGTCTTCACAAGGTGAGATAACTTCAGGATGTTTCTGGAAGAAAGATGGCCACAGGATGTCTCAGGGACACATATGGCTACAGGATGTCTTCCAGATAGGACGTCTCCTGGTGGCTGTTTCTTGTAAGTGTCAGGCTGTTCTTTGAAAAAGAATTCCTTCTACCCTTGACAGTCAGGGATTCAGTATTTTGAATGGAAAATTGGAAAATGAATCCAATGTGTAGGCAAATATGTGCTACCCAAAAATCTTCCAACTCTCATTCAGAACAATGCCTTGACATTTCCTTCACCCCAAGTAAGACACAATTAGAGGAGAAGAGTTAGAAAATCTGTGAATACATATCGGTAATGGAAAATGCTCAGGAGTTCACAACCTTCGAGGTTGTAGAGAAGTTTCAAAAAGTAAGGGACAGGGTAAAAACTCCAAAAACATGGAGCTCTGCTGGCCTAAAGACTTTTTGAAAAACTGCCTCTGAGGTTGGGCACCTGAAATATATGTTGATGACAGGAGCTTTAGCTTCCTTTGTAGTGAGACCATCAAAGCTGGGTCTGCATCTATATGACCTGGAGGACATGGTTTCTTTTTTTCCTATGAACATGAGGCAGCAGGGCTGAATTCTCTCTTTATAGGTAAACTGTTGCCACTGGGGGCTAAGTGTCTTCCAGTGTGGACTGTGAAGCCATTTGGTCATCCTCCAATTTTCGTGGTGTTTCTTGCAGCTGCACTGGGAGTTTGGTATTTGCTTCACAAAATACGAGAAGTTCAACTGGGACACAGTGATGGAGGGAGTTCTGTCACGTGTGGTGGGTAAGGGTCTGCAGGAGAATGCACCAACCTGGCTTATATCCCACATAGCTTGCCCCCTTGACCATAGCAATCTGATTCTAAATATTGCCCTGCAACCTCTCCATATAACAAGATGCCTTTACATACAACGGCATGGGGGCTGCACCATATCAGTCACAAGGCATTTGGAAGCCAATGGCATATCCACATCACCCCACCACAGATGTTTTAACACACACCTGCACACCACTGCTCTAGGCCGACTACTCATCAGGCTCCAAGTTACTGGCATCTCTGTTCTATACCATTTTCATGAAACCCAGTCAATCAAGGCACTGTCTGGTACACTCATGATCAGCAATAGGACACCCAAAGGTTCTCCAGTGCCACCAGGTGATGGGAATTTCCAAACTTTAATGATATTTATCTAGGCATTTTTCATGGATGAAGTTGAAGGCACTGTGGGTTTCAATTCATTCAGGAACCAAAAAATGGAGAAGAAGCTCATTTCAATGAAAGCTCTGGAGAATTCTAACAGGCAAGGCTTCCCAAAGACAGGCTAAAAGGTCACATTAAGCCAGGCATTTGAGGTCTACAATGTGAGGTCCATGTGTGTTTTGACTTGCAACGATGGCTGCCAAGTCTTTAAGAATAAAATCATGTGATGTCCTTCCTGAAATTTCCAGTGCTCTTCCGAAAGCCTCCCTGGGCCTAGATCTCAGTTTCCAAGTGCGACTCTCATGCGTGGCCTCCTAAAATCCCAACACAATACATGCCAATACTTCTTTGAGGTCAGTTCCAGAACTCAGTCTCTAAGGGGAATCACATAAGTGTTCAAGCCCAGGTGGACATAGTCATCTCTTCCAACGGCCACAAAAATGACTACAATTAAAACCAAAACACTCCCACATGACACACCTGATGCAAAGACCTTCCTGACTTTCAGGGCAACAGAAGAATAGGTAAGCAAAATGTCCAAAGCAGGGTTTTTCCACTGAGGCATTCCTGGTCACACTGATATCTGAGCTTTCTGAGATGCTCGCCATTCCCTTCAGCTATCCAGTACTTGGCCATGTCACAGAGATTTGAGGAGGTACATATCATGGACACAAAACCATGAGCCTATTCTGGAGAGTGCACACAATTCAGGAAGAAAACAGGAACTTAAGAAGTTAGCAGGTGTTCCCCATTGATAAGTCAAGCCGCAGTCCATTCTTGAATTGGGCAGGATGAAAGCTGAGAAGCTTTCTACTAGACAGGACTCACCCATTGATGCATTTTCTTTTCTAATGTCTACAACCAGGGACACAGTGGTATAAACAGACATTGAAACACTCGCCTTGTCAAATGACTTACTAGAAACAGTTCCCTCCAAACCAAACAAACCGCCATTCCTACCTATTCTCAGAATATGAGACAAAACCACAAACCCACACCGACTCCCACAAAGACACATCCTTCCCCCAAGTAGGTCTGTGACTATCCGGAGTGTCCTCTGACTGGTGGGCCATACTATGTTCCAATGAAATGGCCTGTCCTGTCTCAGATCTGGTCTCCTTGGCCAACTCTGTGAAGTTGTCAGGAGCCAGCAGTGAGCCACTACCTACTTTCTCAGGAAAAGCCCCTCTTCAGAGCTTTCCTGGTTTTGGCTGTCCTCACATCAGTAGGTACCAAGAATGACTGACTCTGTCCTTGGTAAATCCATACAAGTGAGGCCACTGGGATTGGGACTGCCTCTTGGTGCCTGGCTTCTTGGATACCAAGTTCAGAGAGTTCCATCAACAAAGAAGTGAGGTGAGGTCACTTCCTTAAGGAACTGAATCAGATCACTGCCTTGGTAACCACTTTGTCCTAACAGTTGCTTCCAAGACGACCATGCGATGGAGGCTGCCCCTACTTTCTGTGACACTTTCACAAGGTAGAATGGTATATCAACCATAGGCACCTAGGAACAGCTCTCCACACCAACCTGGTTTGGTCCATCTTCTCTACAATAAGAAGAGAGAGGCTGATTCATAAACAACCCTTCATCCTGACCAGGTTGTTTGCCATGGATGCTGACTTTTGCTCTCTCAGGTCCTTCATAGTTGTTTACATCTTCTCCAGGGATCATTTCTGCATGGACCTTGAGGTTCTCAGGAGGTGGAAGATCCCCTATATTCCTGTATTGTAAGACCAACTCTGTCCCTGCTCTTCTGTAAAGTTAGATTGAGGGAACAGTGTATGGTTAGGGTTAATAATATGTTCAATTTGAATAAGGAATCATTCTGCTGCATGAATAATGGTACTGGGAACCTGCGACATTTATAAGTATATATAGGTGAAATATATGTATGAAAACAGAAATCTAAATAAGATTTGAAGCGCAGAATGGGGATGGGCCCTTGATTGTGATACTTAGCGTTGAATTATGTTCTGCACAGATGTCTGAGATAGATCGATATACAATGGCATTAGACACTGTACCTTGTATTATTGAATGTATAAGAGAACATCCAGTCAAAAAGGGATAATGGGTAGGATTAGGAAGATAGTCATTAGGTTTAAGAAGAAGAGTGAGTATAGGATTTGGAAAAAAAGTTCCTTAGCAATAGGGTTTGGATTAGAGTGTGAATGTAAATGTCAGCACAATTGAAGAGTCAGTCACAATGATGAACTGTGGAAAGTATGTAGGAAAGCTGATATAAATAGAGACATTATGAAACCAGGAAAAGTATAAAGTGAGAGATAGGATTAGATATTTTCAACAGGGCTGAGTTTGAATATATAAACTTAGCAAGAAACAAATATGTTGTCACAAATAGGATTGACTTTTGAGAGCATTAGCCAAACTTGACAGGGATGGTTTTAGTAATCCATGTTCACTTTACATTTAGGCTTTGGTGCAAACATAAGTGTGACCTTTTCTTTTTGTGTCCAGAATATTACTGTGATAAAATGTATATGTAGATCAGATGACATGAGTATTTCTTCCACCATTACTGGGAGCAAAATTTTTAAGACGTATAAATTAGTATTGGGTTTACAAAGAGGTGTACCCTGTGTCTATGAATATAGAGACAATGCATGAATAGACAATAGTGTGAATAAATAATATAACTGGTTCCACTTTAAATAATGGATTTATTTGATATCTTAAAATATATAAGAAATCTTATATTGATATACAATCATTCATTCCAACCAGTTATACATCTAATAGTAATATTAGGGTTATAGTTTATCATGAAGGGTGTGTGAGTTTTGCTTCAAATATGATTATGGAAATCGAAAATAATATGTTTGGAATGAAGTCTTATAACAAACCAGTCAAGAAACATGGAGGATTACATGTGTTCTAAAGCAGAAAATGATTGAAAGTGAAACAAATGCCTATAATTTTGCTAACGTATGGATGAAATATATATCCTATAATGTGCATAAACTGAAGAAATTGTAACATACCAGTGGTGAATAAGAATGAACATCAAAATACACATCATGTCCCATAGGAATCTACTTGCATTGATGAGAAACTGGATCAATTATTGTAGAAATATTAGGATTTGTATCCACCATTCACTGAAGTTAGTTTTCATTTCTAGGAAAAAAATATGTATTTCAGGTGGATGAATATTTCCGTGAATAATCTTGTGAAATGTTAACTCTAAATCCACATACATGAATATGAATGAATTTAGGGAGTTTATAATAAGACACATATATTTTATATTTTAAAAAAATTTAGAGTGTATATATATATATATATATATATATATATATATATACACACACACACACACACACACACACACACACACACACAGACATTAAAAATTAGCAATACATATGCCAATCGAAATTCACCATGAAATATATATCATCCACAGATCCAAAAATATTCATTTTACTGAACATGGATTTATGTATAATGTTGTTCAACTAGGAAGGTCACCCATAGTTTGAAATTTCAGTTTCAACAGCGTTTAGGCAGAGTGATCTATTCTCACAATTTCTATCTGCCAAGTCAGCCACCTCACAAGAATGTACCTGTGGTACCAGGTAGAATTCTATATGTGCATATAAAAATACATGTGCTGAATAGGCTACAGAGAAAGGGTGACAGGAATTCACATATTTGTTAACTTTAAGTACACATGGAACTATTTCAATTAAAAATTAACTAGATTTATAACACCTACACTTTATCATGCAAAAGCCAAGTCTAACTATACACCATGCCTCCTCTGAAATGTTTGTATTTCTATTCTGTTTGGGTTATTTTACTCCATCATATTAGGATTAGTAGTAAGAGTCTATTAGGGTATGGGTTAGTGTCAGTTATTAAGTATTTCAAATGGAAAATAGGAAAATGAATCCAATGTGTATGCAAATATGTGCTACAAAAAATTTCCACTTTCATCCAGAACAATGCCTTGACAATATCTTCGCCCCTAGTAAGACACAATTAGAGAAGAAGAGTTAGAAAATCTGTGAATACATACCTGGAATGGAAAATGTTCAGGAGGTGGTAGAGGAGTTTCCAAATGTAAGGGACAGTGTAAACACTCCACAAACATGGAGCTATGCTGGCATTAAGACTTCTTGAGAAACTGCCTCTGAGGTTTGGCACTTGAAGTATATGTTGTTGTCAGGAGCTTTAGCTCCCTGTGTACGGAGACCATCAAAGCTGGGTCTGCATCTATGTGACCTGGAGGATATGGTTTCTTATTTTCTAATGAACATGAGGAAGCAGTGATGAATTCTCTCTTTGTAGATAAACTGTGGTCACTGGCGGCTAAGTGTCTCCCTGTGTGGACTTTGAAGCCATTTGGTCATCCTCCAATTTTCGTGGTGTTTCTTGCAGCTGCACTGGGTGTTTTGTATTTGCTTCACAACATACAAGGATTTCAAATGGGTCACAGTGCTGGTGGGAGTCCTGTAAGGTGTGGTGGGTCAGGGTCTTCAGGAGAATGCAGCAACCAGGCTTCTATCCCACATTGCTTGCTCCCTTGACCATAGCAACCTGATTCTGAACATTGCCCTGAAACCTGTCCATATAACCAGATGCCTTTTCATATAATTTTCTGCTGGGTGCACCAAATCAGTCACAAGCCATTTGGAAGCCAATGACACACCCACATGGCCACACCACAAATATATTATCAGACAACTGCACACCACTGCTCTAGGCTCACTACTCAGCAGGCTCCAACTTACTGGCATCTCTGTTCTACACCATTGTCAAGAAATCCAGTCAATCAAGGCACTGTCTTGTACACTCATGAGCAGCAATAGGACATCCAATGGTTCTCCAGTGCCACCTGGTCATTGGGAATTTCAAAAATTTCATGGTATTTATCTATCCATTGTTCAAGAATGAAGTTGGAGGCACTTTGGGGTTTCCATTCATCCAAGAACCATGAAATGGTGAGGAAGCTCATTTCAATGAAAGCTCTGGAGATCTCTCACAGGCAAGGCTTCCCAAAGAGTGGTCAAAATGTCACATGCAGACAGGCCCATTGAGGTCTAAAATGTGAGGTCCAAGTGTGTTTTGACTCTTAACTATAGCTGCCAAGTCTTTCAGAATAAAATCATGTGATATCCTGGCTGAGATTATCAGTGCTCTGTGGAAAGCCACCCAGGGCCCAATCTCAGGTTTCAAGGGTGACTCTCATGCGTGTCCTCCTACAATCCCAATACAATTAATGGCAATACTTCTCTGAGGTCAGTTCCAGAACTCAGTCTCGAAGGAGAATCACACCAGAGTTCAAGCCCATGTGGACCCAGTCATCTCTTCCAACCGCCACACAAATGACCACAATTGAAACCAAAACTTTCCCACATGACCCTCATCTTCTTCCATATAGACACTCATCATAAACTCTTGCTGGAGGTTTCCATTAGGAGCGCAGCCCAAGACAATGTCCAAAATATGCACCCTTGCCCGTCATTTGCCTAAAGTGAGCGTGGCCTTGACACCCTTCCTGTAAACCAGGAGTGATCAAATAGGCCTGCCTTTAATACTGCTCTGCTTCTCCAATTTGAGGCCTACTGACTGTCAGGTATAGATTCTTTATGTGATTTGGCATCATGGGAGAACCCAAGCACTTGTGCAGGAGTTCAAAGAACTCATTTGACCCAGAGGATCCTATTCTCACTTGATGGAGGTCAGGAACCTAACAGAGGAAGGAAGGAAACTTCATGCACAATGACTGATATTTTTACCATTTTTGTTTTCAATACACACATGGGAACTTTCTTTATATCCATCAGGTGCTGAGAATCTAATCCATAGCCTGACCCAGAGCCAAGCGGCTGATTCAGACACATCCCTTTCGAAAGCAATTAAGCAAAGCACCACAGGTGATGCCCATTCATTTGCATTTAAAAACTGTTTACTTCAGGCTTCAAAAAGGAGTGGCCTGAGGTAAGGACCTTCCTGACATTCAGGGAAACAGAAAAATAGGTAAGCAGAAGGCCCAAAACAGTGTTTCTTCACTGAGACTTTCCTGGTCACACTGATATCTGAGTTTCCTGAGATGCTCGCCATTCCATTCAGCTATCCAGTACATGGCCATGTCACAGAGCTTGGAGGTGTTACATATCTTGGACACAAAACCATGAGCCTATTCTGGGTAGTGGCCAAAATTTAGGAAGAAAACAGGAACTTAGGACGATAGTAAGGGTGGCCCATCCATAAGGCAACCTTCAGTCCAGTCATAAATTGGGTAGGATGAATGCTGGAAAACTTTCTTCTAGACAGGACATATCCATTGATGCATTCTCTTTTCTCATGTCTACAACCACGGACACAGTGAGATACACAGATATAGAAACACTCACCTTTTCAAACGACTTTTTAGAAACAGTCCACTCCAAACCAAACAAACCGCCTTTCCTACCTATTCTCAGAACATGAGACAAAACCACAAACTCACACCCACACCCACAAAGGCACTTCCTTCCCCCAATATGTCTGTGATTATCGGGAGTGTCCTCTGTCTGTGGACCATATTGTAACCCCGAACTGGCCTGCCCTGTCTCAGATCTGGTCTCCGTGGCCAAATCTGTGAAGTTGTCAGGAACCAGCGATGACCAACTACCTGATTTCTTAGGAAAGGACCCTCTTCATCGCTGTCCTGGCATTTGGCCATTCTCACATCAGTAGGTACCAAAAAAAGACTCTCTTCCCTTGGTAAAACCAAACATGTGATCCCACTGGGACTGTGACTGGGACTGGCTCTGGATGCCTGGCTTCCTTGATCCCAAGTTCAGAGAGTTCCATCACCAAGTAAGTTAGGTGAAGTCACTTTCTTCATGAAATGAATGAGGTCACTGCCTTGGCAACCACTTTGTCCTAGCAGTTGCTGCCAAGGGTCCCATGAGATGGAGGCTGTTCCTACTTTCTGGGACACTGTCACAAGTTAGAATGGTATACCAACCATATGCACCGGGGAACCTCTCTCCATACAGGCATGTTTTGGTCCATCTTCTCTACATTAAGAAGAGAGAGGCTGATTCAGACACATCCTTTCATCCTGTCCAGGTTCTTTACCATGTCAGAAGACTTTTGCTCTCTTTGGTACTACATAGCTGCCTACAACTTCTCCAAGGATCATTTCTGCATTGACCTTTGAGGTTCTCAGCAGGTGGAAGATCCGCTACATTCCTGTATTGTAAGACCAACTCTGTCCCTGCTCCTCTGTAAAGTTAGATTGAGGGAACAGCGTATGGTTAGGGTTAATAACAGGTTCGATTTCGGTTAGGAATCATTCTGCGGGATGAATAATGTTATTGGGAACCTGCGATATTTAAAAGAATATAAAGGTGAAATATAAGTTTGAAAACCCAAATCTGTGTAAGTTTTGAAGCCCAGAAGTGTATTGGGCCCTTGGGTAGGATACTTAGCTTTGAATTATGTTCTGCACAGATGTCTCTGATTAATCGCTATACAATGGCATAGGACCTTTACCTTGGATGATTGAATGTTGAAGAGAACATGCAGTCAAAAAGGGATAATCGGTAGGATTAGGAAGATAGTCAGAAGGTTTAGAAAGAAGAGTGAGTATAGGATTTGGACCAAAAGTTTTTTAGCAATAGGGTTTCGGGTAGAGAGTGAATGTAAATGTCAGCACATGTGAAGAGTCATTCACAATGATGAACTGGGGAAAATATGTATGAAAGTAAATATCAATTGAGACAAAAGGAAATCAGGCAAAGTATAATGTGAGTTATAGGATTAGACATTTTCAGTAGGGTTGAGTTTGAATATATAATCTTAAGAAGAAACAAATATGTAGTCACCAATAGGATTGACATTTGACAGCATTAGGCAACATGGACATGGATGTTTTTAGTAATCCATGTTTACTTTCCTTTTAGGCTTTGGTACAAACATAAGTGTGACCTTTGCGTTTTGTGTTCCAAATATTTCTGTGATTAAATGTATAAGTAGATCAGGTGACATGAGTATTTCTTCCACCATTTCAGGGAGCAATATTTTGAAGATGTATAAATTAGTGTTGGGGGTATAAAGAAGTGTACACTGCGTCTATGAATATAGAGATAATGCATGAATAGACCATTCTGTGAATAAATAATATAACTCTTTTCACTTTAAATAATGGATTGAATTTTTATCTGAAAATATATAAGAAATCCTATATTGGTATGCAATCATTAATTCCAACCAGTTATACATCTAATGGTAATATCAGAGTTATAATTTATCATAAAGTTTATGTGAGTTTTGCTTCAAAAGTGATTATGGAAATTGAAAGTCATGTGTCTTGAAAGAAGTCTCATGAAAAGACCTGTCAAGAAACATGGAAGAATACATGTGTCCTGAAGCAGGAAGTGATTGAAAGTGAAGCAAATTCCTATAAATTTGCGAACTTGTGGGGAAATCTTAAGAGCCCCTCCCAGCTCTCCCTTGAGCGCGATATCCAGACCGAGGGAATTAGGAGTGGCACGGGACTCGTGGTGCAGACCTCCAGGCCACCGCTCCCACCAGTGCTGAAAACTGAAGTCTTTTGCTCCAGCTTCCGGGGGCATGGCTTCCCGAGTGCAAGCAAATTCGCTGGGGGTTCTCAGGCCTAAGCTCTAAAAACTTAGGGTCTGAGGGAGACAAACAGGGAGATTGTGCCCAGGCGTTCATGAAAACAGGGCTCCTAGGAGCAGCAGACCTGGCATGTAGCCAGTATTGTGGTGAGTGTCACAGGTGAGTGGGGCCTGGCTTGAGGAAACACAAAAGAAGGCCCTAGGCACTCAGGATTGGACTCCCACCCAGTGTGGGAGGAATAGCTGCTGCACAGTGATTGGTTCCCACCTATTGAAAGGAGAAGCTTGGCCCAGTGGGCACAGCTCTACCTAATGGAAAAAAAAGTTTATTGCAATCTATGATTGCATTTATTATTATTATTATTATATTAGTTTGTTTTTTTTGTTTTTGTTTTTTTTTTGTTTTCTTTTATTTTCATTTTTTTGTTGCTGTTCTTTAACTTTTTTAAAATGTTTTTAATTTTTTTAAATTTTTTCTTTTGTTATTATTATTTTTTAAAATTTTAATTTTATATTATCATAATCATTTTTTTAAAAAATCATTTTCTTTCTTTATTTTCTATTTTTTCTATTGTCTTTTCATTTCTTTTCAATTTTCTTATTTCCCATTCCTTGCATTCTACCTGCCTACTCTCATTCTCTTTAGTGACTTTTTCCCTTCCCTTCTAAAATCTTTCCTCCCAAGCATCAAATAAATTTATAAGAGTAAACAGTAACTAATCAGTCAAGCAGAACAAGAAGTAACATGAGCAGCATAAACAAGCAAGGAAGAAAAGGAGTACAAACCACGAAGGACACCCTAAATATTCAGGAGGACCTAGAGTCATCAGAAAAATGGTCATATAAAGAACTCAAGGAATACTTTAGACAGATGGAATGGAAACTTAATGAGGATACGAGACAGAAAATCCAAACAGTAAAAGAAAACATTGAAAATGAATTACATAAACAGATAAAAGAAAAAGTTAAGCATCTTTATCAGAGGATAGAGATTATAAAAAAATCAAACAATAATTCTAGAAATGAAGGAAATGATAAACCAAATTAAGAACTCCATTGAGAGTATCACTAACAGAGTGGAGCAAGTAAAAGCCAAAAGGTCAGATAATGAAGACAAAATATATCATCTTGAAACGAGTCCAGCCAACTCAGAAAGGCTGGCAAAAAAATCACAAGAAAAACATCCAAGAGATTTGGGATAACATAAAAAAAAAACACACTTACGAATCATCAGGATAGAGGAAGGTACAGAGACTCAAACCAAGGGAATGAGAAAACTGCTGAATGAAATAATTACAGAAAACTTTCCAGAAATAAAAAAGGAAATGGATATACAAATTGTAGCTGCATACAGGACAAGAGCACAGAAAATCACAGTAGACCAATGCCAAGACACATTGTTATGAAGATATCGAATATACAGAACAAAGAGAAAATAATAAATCTACAAGAGAATGGAGGCAGAATACATTCAGTGGTAAACAAATAAGGTTAACAATGGATATTTCATCACAGACGCTGAAAGCGAGAAGATCCTGGAAACATGTATATCAAACACTGAAAGACAATGGATGCCAACCAAGAATTATGTATCCAGCATAATTAACCATCAGGTCCAACAACGAAATAAGAATCTTTCATGATAAACAAAAGCTAAAAGAATTTGAAGCCAGAAAACAAGCATTGCAAAGCGTCTTGAGCAAAACACTACACAAGAAAGAAATGAAAAACAACAACCAAAACCATCAGTGGGAAGTACCTTGGTAATGACAGAGGCAGGGTGAAAGCTTGTCATGGAGAAACAAACTAAATTAAAAAAATTATGAATAATCAAACATGGCTGGCATACAAACCATACATCAATAGTAACTCTGAATGTAAATGGCTTAAAGTCTCCAATAAAGTGACATAGGCTGGTAACTTGGATTAAATAAACAAATCCAACAATATGTTGCCTCCAGGAGACACATCTGAAATGCAAAGACACACAGGCTGAAGGTGAAAGGTTGGGAGAAAATACACCATGCACACTTATCCTCATAAACAAGCAGGGGTGGACATCCTCATATCGAATAAAATCGACTTCAAGACTAAGTTAATCAAAAGGGATAAGGAAGGACATTATATACTGTTATAAGGAACCATTCACTAACAAGACATAACAATTATCAATATTTATGCACTAAATAATGGTGCTACGTTGTTCATGAAACAAATTCTCCTCAAGCTCCAGAATAAAATAGACCACAACACAATAATTATGGGTGACTTCAACACACATCTATCATCATTGGACAGATCCTTCAAACAAAAGTTGAATAAAGAAAGTATAGAACTCAATATCACAATCAATAACCTACATGTAACTAACATATATAGAATATATCAACCATCATCAAGTGGATATACTTTTTTTCTCAGCAGCACATGGATCCTTCTCAAAAATAGACAATATATGATGCCATAGGGCAACCCTCAGTAAATATAAAGGTGTGGAGATAATACCATGCATTTTATCTGATCATAATGGAATGAAACTGGAAATCAATGATAAAAGAAGGAAGGAAAAATCCTACATCACATGGAAAATGAACAATATGTTACTGAATGATCAGTGGGTTAGAGAAGATATAAAGGAGGAAATCAAAAAATTCTTAGAGATACATGAAAATACAGACGCAACATATCGGAATCTATGGGACACAATGAAAGCAGTTTTAAGAGGGAAATTCATTGCCTGGAGGTCATTCCTGAAAAAAAGTAAAACCGAACAAATAAATGAGCTCACACTTTAACTCAAAGCCCTAGAAAAGGAAGAGCAAAACAACAGAAAATGTAGCAGAAGGCAAAAATAATTAAAATCAGAGCAGAAATCAACGAAATTGAAACAAAAGAAACTATTGAAAAAATTAACAAAACTAAAAGGTGGTTCTTCGAAAAAATATATATGTTCGACAGACGCTTAGCCATGCTAATGAAGAGAAGAAGAGAGAGAACTCAAATTACTAACATATGGGATGAAAAAGGCTATATTACAACAGATGCTTCCGAAATACAGAAGACAATTAGAAATTATTTGGAAAACCTATATTCCAATAAAATAGAATATAGTGAAGACATCAACAAATTTCTTAAGTCATATGATTTGCCCAGACTGAGTCAGGAGGATACACACAATTTAAACAGACCAATGTCAATGGATGAAACAGAAGAAGCAATCAAAAGACTACCAACCAAGAAAAGCCCAGGAACGGATGGCTATATAGCGGAGTTTTACAAAACATTTAAAGAAGATTTAATACCAACACTTTTCAAGTTATTTCAGGATAGAGAAAAAGAGGGAGCTCTGCCAAATTCATTCTATGAGGCCAACATCACGCTGATTCCGAAATCAGAAAAAGACACCTCAAAGAAAGGAAACTACAGACCAATATATCTGATGAACCTACATGCAAAAATCCTCAATAAAATTCTGGCGAATCGAATACAAAGGCACATCAAATAATTAGAAATTATTTTGAAAATCATTATTCCAATAAAATAGAACATAGTGAAGACATCGATAAATTTCTTAAGTCATATGATTTGCCCAAACTGAGTCAGGAGGATACACACAATTTAAACCAACCAAAATCAATGGATGAAATAGAAGAAGCAATCAAAAGACTACCAACCAAGAAAAGCCCAGGAACGGATGGCTATACAGCGGAGTTTTACAAAACCTTTGAAGAAGAATTTATACCAATACTTTTCAAGTTATTTCAGGAAATAGAAAAAGAGGGAGCTTTGCCAAATTCATTTTATGAGGCCAACATCACCCTAATTCCAAAACCAGAAAAAGACAACTCAAAGAAAGAGAACTACAGACCAATATATCTGATTAACCTAGATGCAAAAATCCTCAATAAATATCTGCCTAATCGAATACAAAGGCACATCAAAAAAATTTTTCACCAGGATCAAGTAGGATTCATCCCTGGGATGCAACGATGGTTCAATATACGAAAATCAATAAATGTTATTCATCACATCAATAGACTTAAAGATAAGAACCATATGATCATCTCGATAGACGCAGAAAGCATTTGACCAAGTACAGCATCTCTTTATGTTCAAAACATTAGAAAAATAGGGATAACAGGAACTAACCTCGACATTTTAAAAGCTATCAATGCTAAGTCTCAGGCTAGCATCATTATGAATGGAGAAAAATTGAAGGCATTCCCTCTAAAATCTGGAACAAGACAGGGATGCCCTCTGTCACCAGTTCTATTCAATATAGTTCTCGAAACACTGGCCAGAGCAATTAGACAGACGAAAGAAATCAAAGGCATAAAAATAGGAAAATAAGAACGTAAATTATCACTATTTCCTGGTGACATGATTCTATACATAGAAAACCCAAAGGGGTCTACAAAAAAATCTACTAGAACTAATAAATGAATTCAGCAAAGTGGCAGGATATACAATCAAAACGCATAAATCAAAGGCATTTCTGTATATCAGCGACAAAACTTCTGAAACAGAAATGAGGAAAAACACTCCATTCACAATATCGTCAAAAAAATTAAATACTTGAAAATCAACCTAACAAAAAAGGTGAAAGACTTATACAATGAAAACTACAGAACCCTAAAAAGGGAAGTAGAAGAAGATCTTAGAAGATGGAAAAATATACCCTGTTCCTGGATAGGCAGAACTAACATCATCAAAATGGCGAAATTACCAAAAGTTTTCTATAGGTTTAATGCAATGCCAATCAAAATCCCAAAGGCATTTCTTGTAGAAATAGATAAAGCAATCATGGAATTCATATGGAAAAATATAAGACCCAGAATAGCAAAAGCAATTCTAGCAGGAAGTGTGAATCAGGCAATATAGCGATACCAGACTTAAAACTATACTACAGAGCAATAGTAACAAAAACAGCATGGCACTGGTACCAAAACAGGCGGGTTGACCAATGGGTACAGAATAGAGGACACAAAGACTAATTCACAAAGCTACAACTATGCTATATTTGATAAAGGAGCTAAAAGCATGCAATAGAGGAAATATAGCATCTTCAACAAATGTTTTTGTATAAAATGGAAATCAATATGCAACAAAATGAAACCGAATCCCCTCCTCTTGCCATGCACAAAAGTTAACTCAAAGTGGATCAAGGAGCTAGATATCAAATAAGAGACTCTGCATCTGATAGAAGAAAAAGTTGGCTCTGATCTACATAATGTGGGGTCGGGCTCCAAATTCCTTAACAGGACACCCATAGCAGAAGAGTTAATAACAACAATCATCAAATGGGACTTACTTAAACTGAAAAGTTTTTTTTTCTCAGCAGGATAAAAAATGAGAGAGGTAAATAGGGAGCCTAAATCATGGGAACAAATTTTTACTCCTCACACTTCAGATAGAGCCCTAATATCCAGAGTATACCAAGAACTCAAAAAATTAGACAATAAGATGATAAATAACCCAATCAAAAAATGGGCCATGGACCTGAACCAACACTTCTCAGAGGAGGACATACAATCAATCAGTAAGTACATGAAAAAATGCTCACCATCTCTAGCAGTCAGAGAAATGCAAATTAAAACCACCCTAAGATACCATCCTACTCTAGTAAGATTGGCAGCCATTATGAGGTAAAACAACAACAAGTGCTGGCGAGGATGTGGAGAATAGGGTACTCTTACACATTGCTGGTGGGACTGCAAACTGTTGTGGCAAATTTGAAAAGCAGTATGGAGATTCCTGGGAAAGCTGGGAATGGAACCACCATTTGACCCAGCTATTGCCCTTCTCAGACTATTCCCTGAAGACCTTAAAAGAGCATATTACAGGGATACTGCCACATCGATGTTCATAGCAGCACAATTCAAAATTGCTAGACTGTGGAACCAACCCAGATGCCCTTCAGTAGATGAATGGATAAAAAAAATGTGGTATTTATACACCATTGAGTATTATGCATCATTAAAAAATGACAAAATCATTGAATTTGCAGGGAAATGGATGGCACTAGAGCAGATTATGCTTAGTGAAGCTAGCCAAACCCTAAAAAACAAATAAAAATGTCTTCTTTGATATAATGAGAGCAACTAACAACAGAGCAGGGAGGAAGAGCAGGAAGAAAAGATCAACATTAAACAGAGACATGAGGTGGGGGGCGGAAAGAGAGAGATAAAGGAAATTGCATGGTAATGGAGGGAGACCCTCATTGTTACACAAAATTACATATAAGAGGTTGTGAGGGGAATGGGAAAATAAACAAAGATATAAATGTATTACAGTAGATGGGGTAGAGAGGGAAGATGGGAGGGGAGCAGGGATAGTAGAGGATAGAAAATGTAGCAGAATACAACAGTTACTAATAGGGCATTATAAAAATGCGGATGTGTAACAGATATGATTCTGCAATCCGTACTTGGGATAAAAATGGGAGTTCATAACTCACTTGAATCTAATGTATGAAATATAATATGTCAAGAGCTTTGTAATGTTTTGAACACCCAATTAAAAAAATAAAATAATAATATGAAATAAAATAATTAAAAAAAAAACACATGGAGAAATATTTCACTGTCATCCAGAACAATGCCTTGACATTACCCTCGCCCCAAGTAATTCATCATTAGAGGAGAAGAGTTCGAAAATCTGGGAAAACATAGCTGGAATTTAATATGCTCAAAAGTTCACAACCTTGGAGGTGGTAGAGTAGTTTACTAAAGTAAGGGACAGGGTAAACACTCCACAAATATGGAGCTCTGCTGGCCTAAAAACTTCTTCAGAAACTGCCTCTGAGGTTGGGCACTTGAAATATATGTTGTTATCAGGAGGTTTAGATTCCTTTGTAATGAGAGCATCAAAGCTGGGTCTGCATCTATGTGACCTGGAGGACATGGTTTCTTATGTTCCAATGAACATGAGTCAGCAGTGCTGAATTCAATCTTTGTAGGTAAACTGTGGTCACTGGGGGCTAAGTGTCTCCCCGTGTGGACTGTGAAGCCATTTGGTCATCCTCCACATTTTGTGGTGTTTATTGCTGCTGCACTGGTAGTTTGGTATTTTCTTCACAAAATACAAGAAGTCCAACTGGGACAAAGTGTTGGAGGGAGTTTCTCAAGTGTGGTGGGTCAGGGTCTGCAGGAGAATGCACCCACCAAGGTTCTATTCCAAATAGCTTGCCTCTTGACCATAGCAACGTGATTCTGAACATTGCCCTGAAACCTCTCCAAATAAAAATACGCCTTTACATATAAGGGTCTGCTTGCTGCACCATGTCAGTCACAAGCAATTTGGAAGCCAAAGGAAGATCCACATGGCCCCACCACAGATGATTTATCACACACCAGCCGACTGCAGCTCTATGCCCACTACTCAGCAGGCTCCAAATTACTGGAATCTCTGCTCTACACCATTTTCTTGAAACCCAGTCCATCAGGCACTGTCTAGTATACTCATAGTCAGCAACAGGATATCCAAAGTTTCTCCAGTGCCACCTGGTCATGGAAATTTAAAAAAATTTCACCGTATTTATCTAGCCATTTTTCAAGGATGAAGTTGAAGGCACTGTGGGTTTCACTTCATTCAGGAACCATTAAATGGTGAGGATGCTCATTTCAATGAAAGCTCTGGAGAACTCTCATAAGCAAGGCTTCCCAAAGAGTGGCCAATGATCACATGAAGCTAGGCGCATTGAGGTCTACAATGTGAGGTCCATGTGTGTTTTGACTCTCAACTATGGCTGCAAGCCTTTCAGAATAAAATTATGTGATACCCTGGCTGAGATTCCCAGTGCTCTGTGCAAAGCCAACCTGGGCCTAGATCTCAGTTTCCAAGGGCAAATCTCATGCGTGGCCTCCTAAAATCCCAACACAATTCATGGCAATACTTCTCTGAGGTCAGTACCACAACTCAGTATCTAAGGGGAATCACACCAGAGTTCCAGCCCAGGTGGACCCAGTCGTCACTTCCAACCGCCACCCAAATGACCACAATTAAAACCAAAACACTCCCACATGACCCACATCTTCTTCCATATAGACACTCATCATAACTTCTGGCTGGAGGTTTCCATAAGGGGCTCCGCCCAAGCCAGTGTCAAAAATAAGCTCCCTTGCCCCTTAATTTGACTAAACTCAGGGTGGCCTGTACACCCTTCCTGTGAACCAGATGTGATCAAATAGGCCTGCCATTAATACTGCTCCGCTTCTCCAATTTGAGGACTACTGACTGTGGGTTTTAGATTCTTTATGTGAACTGGAGTCATGATAAAACCCAAGCACCTATGGGATAGAATCTGCAGGGCGTTGAGGAACTCATTTGACACAAAGGATCCCTATTCTCACTTGATGGAGGTCACAAACCTTACAGAGGAAGACGAGAGACTTCATCCACAATGACTGCTCTTTTTGCCACTTTGGTTTTGGATGCACACATGGAATCTTTCTTTAGATCCATCAGGTGATGAGAAACTAAGCAACAGCCTCACACAGGGCCAATGGTCTGAATGAGACACATCTTTTTCAAAGCAATTAAGCAAAGAGCCACAGGTGATCCATTCATTTCCATTTGAAAACTGTTTTCTTCAGGCTTCACAAAGGGGTGGCCAAAGGCAAAGACCTTCCTGACATTCAGGGCAACAGAACAATAGGTAACCAAAAGGCCCAAAGCAGGGTTTCTCCACTGAGACTTTAATGGTCACAGTGATTTCTGAGTTTTCTGCGATTCTCGCCATTCCCTTCAGCTATCCAGTACATGGCCATGTCACAGAGCTTGGAGGTGGTATACATCTTGCACAAAAACCATGAGCCTATTCTGGAGAGTGGCCAGAATTCAGGAAGAAAAGTGGAACTTAGGAAGATAGCAGGTGTAGCCAATTGATAAGGCAAGCCGCAGTCCATTCATAAATTGTGCAGGATGAATTCTGGGAAGCTTTCTACTAAACAGGACACATCCATTGATCCAATATCTTTTCTAATGTCTACAACCATGGATAACAGTGGGATACACAGACGTAGAAACACTCGCCTTGCCAAACGACTTACTAGAAACAGTTCACTCCAAACCAAACAAACTGCCTTCCTTGCCTATCCTCAGAACATGAGACAAAACCACAAACCTACAACCAAACCTACAAAGGCACCTCCTTCCGCCAAGTAGGTCTTTGACTATGTGGAGTGTCCTCTGACTTTTGGGCCATACTATGTTTCCCCGAAATGGCCACTCCTGTCTCAGATTTGGACTCCATGGCCAACTCTATGAAATTGTCAGGAGCCAGCTGTGAGCCACTACCTGCTTTCTCAGGAAAGGCCCCTCTTCAGAGATTTCCTGCCATTTGGCCATCCTCACATTAGTAGGTACCAAGAGAGACTGACTCTGTCCTTGGTAAATCCAAACAAATGAGACCACTCGGACTTTAACTGGCCCTGGCTTTTGTGCCTGAATTCCTGGATCCCAAGATCAGAGAGTTCCATCACCAAGAAAGTGAGATGAGGTCACTTCTTTCAGGAACTGAAAAATCTGTGGAAAGCAACCCTGGGCCTAGATCTCAGTTCCAAGGGTGACTCTTATGCGTGGCCTCCTAAAATCCCAACAAAATTCAATGCAATACTTCTCTAAGGTCAGTTCCACAACTCAGTCTCTAAGGGGAATCACACCAGAGTTCAAGCCTAGGTGGACCCAGTCATTTCTTCCAACCGCCACACAAATGACCAAAATTAAAACGAAAACACTCCCACATGGCCCTCATCTTCTTACATATTGTCATTCATCGTAATGTCTGGCTGAAGATTTTCATGAGGGGCGAAGCCCAAGAAAGTGTCCAAAATAAGCTCACTTGGCCCTCATTTGCCTAAAGTCAGGGTGGCCTGGACACCCTTCCTGTGAACCAGGAGTGATCAAATAAGCCTGTCATTAATAATGCTCTGTTTCTCCAATGTGAGGCCTACTGATTTTCAGGTATAGATTCTTTGTGATTTGGAGTCAAGCGAAACCCCAAGCACCTCTGCAGGGCTTTGAGGAACTCATTTGACCCAAAGAATCCATTTTCTCACTTGACGGAGGTCAGGAACCTAACAGAGGAAGGCAAGAGACTTCATCCACAATGACTGATCTTTTTGCCATTATGGTTTTTGATGCACACATGGGATTATTCTTTAGATCCATCAGGTGCTGAGAATGTAAGTCACAGCCACACACAAGGCCAAGAGGCTAATTCAGCCACATCCCTTTCCAAAGCAATTAAACAAAGAGCCACAGGTGATGCCCATTCATTTCCATTTGAAAATTGTTTTCTTCAGGCTTCACAAAAGGGTGGCCTGAGACAAAGTCTTTCCTGACATTCAGTGCAACAGAACAATAGGTAAGCAAAAGGCCCAAAGCAGGGTTTTTCCACTGAGACGTTTCTGTTCACACTGATATCTGAGTTCTCTGAAAGGCTGGCCATTCTCTTCAGCTATCCAGTACATGGCCATGTCACAGAGCTTGGAGTGGTACATATCTTGGACACAAAACCATGAGCCTATTCTGGAGAGTGGCCAGAATTCAGGAAGAAAACAGGAACTTAGGAAGATAGAAGGTATTGCCTCTCGATAAGACAAGCTGCAGTCCATTCATAAATTGGGCAGGATGAATTATGGGAAGATTTATACTAGACTGGAGGCATTCATTAATGCATTCTCTTTTCTAATGTCTACAACAACGAACCCAGTGGGATACACAGACATAGAAACACTCGCCTGGTCAAACGACTTACTAAAAACAATCCACTCCAAACCAAACAAACCAACTTTCCTACCTATTCTCAGGACATGGCCTGACCTCTCTCAGATCTGGTTTCCTTTGCCAACTCTGTGAAGTTGTCAAGAAAAAGGGGTGAGCCACTACCTGCTTCTTCTGGAAAGGTCCCTCTTCAGAGCTCTCCTGGCATTTGGCCATCCTCACATCAGTAGGTACCAAGAAAGACTGACTCTGTCCTTGGTAAATCCAAACAAGTGAGCCCACTGGAACTGGGGCTGCCTCGGGGTGCCTGGATTCTTGGATACAAATGTTCAGAGAGTTCCATCACCAAGGAAATGAGGTATGTCACTTTCTTTGGAACTGAATGAGGTCACTGCCTTGGCGACCACTTTGTCCTAACAGTTGCTTCCAAGTGTCCCATGAGATGGAGGCTGCCCCTACTTCCTGTGACACTTTCACAAGGTAGAATGGTATGTCAACCATAGGCACCCAGCAGCAGCTCTCTACAGAGGCCTGGTTTGGTCCATCTTCTCTACAATAAAAAGAGAGAGGCTGATTCAGACACATCCCTTCATCCTGACCAGGTTGTTTGCCATGGAAGATGACTTTTGCTCTCTCAGGTCATTCATAGCTGCCTACATCTTCTCCAGGTATCATTTTGAATGGACCTTTGAGGTTCTCAGCAGGTGGAATGTCCCCTACTTTCCTGTATTGTAAGAACGATTCTCTCCCTGCTCTTCTGTAAAATGAGATTGAGGGAACAGTGTATGTTTAGGGTTAATAACAGGTTCGATTTGGGTTAGCAATCATTCTGTGCGATAAATAATGGTATTGGGAACCTGCGATATTTACAAGAATATCGAGGTGAAATATAAGTATGAAAACAGAAATCTAGGTATGATTTGAAACCCAGAAGGGCATTGGGCCCTTAATTGGGATACATAGTTTTTAATTATATTCTGCAAAGATGTCTCAGACAATTTGATATACAATGGCATAGAACCTTGTGCCTTGGATGTTTGAATGTAGAAGAGAACATCCAATCCAAAGGGATAGTCGGTAGGATTAGGAAGATAGTCGGTAGTTTTAGGAAGAAGAATGAGTGTAGGATTGGGACTAAAAATTCTTTAGCTATAGGGTTTCGGTTGGAGAGTGAATGTAAATGTCAGCACATATGAAGAGTCAGTCACTATGATGAAATTGGGAAAATATGTAGAAAAGCAGATATCAATAGAGACATTATGAAATCAGGCAAAGTATTAAGTGAGTGATAGGAGTAGACATTTTCACCAGGGTTGAGTTTGAATATATAAACTTAGGAAGAAACAAATATCTAGTAACTAATAGGATTGACATTTGAGAGCATTAGGCAACCTGGACATGGATGTTTTTAGTAATCCATGATCTCTTTTCATTTAGTCTTTGGTACAATCATAAGTGTGACCTTTACATTTTTTGTCCAGAATATTACTGTGATAAAATGTATATGTAGATCAGGTGACATGAGTATTTCTACCACCATTTCTGGGAGCAATATATTGAAGACATAAAATTATTATTGGGGATACAAAGAGGTGTACCCTGTGTCCATGAATATAGAGATTAAGCATGAATACACCATACTGTGAATAAATAATATAACTGATTCCAACTTTAAATAATGGATTGAATTGATATCTGAAAATATACAATAAATCTTATATTGATATACATTCATTCATTCCAACCAGTTATACATCTAATGGTAATATTAGTGTTTTGGTTTATCATGAAGAGTGTGTGAAGTTTGCTTCAAAAGTGATTATGGAAATCGAAAATAATGTATTCGGAAAGAATTCTCATGCAAAGACCAGTCAAGAAATATGGAGGAATACATGTGTTCTGAAGCAGGAAGAGATTGAAAGTGAAACAAATGCCTATAAATTTGCTAAATTGTTTATGAAATATATATCTTATGATGTGCATAAACTGATGAAATTGTAATGTACCAGTTTTGAATAAAAATTAACGTATAAATACACATCATGTCCCATTGGAATCTACTTGCATTGATGTTAAACTTGGTAATTTACTGTAGAAATATTAGGATTCGCGTGCCTCATTCACCGAAGTTAGTTTCCTTTTTTTTTTAATTTTTTTATGGTTGTTCTAAACATTACATATTTCTTGATATATCATATTTCACACTTTGATTCAAGTGGGTTATGAACTCCCATTTTTACCCCGTATACAGATTGCAGAATCACATCAGTTACACATCAATTGATTTACACATTGCCATACTATTGTCTATTGTATTCTGCTGCCTTTCCTATCCTCTACTATCCCTCCTCCTCTCCCCTCTCTTCCCCTCTTCTCTTTCTACCCCCTCTACTGTAATAAATTTCTCCCTTTTTGTATTATTTTTCCCTTTCCCCTCACATCCTCTTTTATGTAATTTTATATAACCCTGTGGGTCTCCTTCCATTTCCATGCAATTTCTCTTCTCTATCCCTTTCTCTCCCACCTCTCATCCCTATTTAATACTAATCTACTTCTCATGCTCTTCATCCCTACTCTGTTCGTAGTTACTCTCCTTTTATCAAAGAAGGCATTTGGCATTTGTTTTTTAGGGATTGGCTAGCTTCACTTAGCATAATCTGCTCTAATGCCATCTATTTTCCTGCAAATTCTATGATTTTGTCATTTTTTAAAGCAGAGTAATACTCCATTGTGTATAAATGCCACATTTTTTTTTATCCATTCTTCTATTGAACGGCATCTAGGTTGGTTCCACAGTCTTGCTATTGTGAATTGTGCTGCTATGAACATCAATGTAGCAGTGTCCCTGTAGCATGATCTTTTAAGGTCTTTAGGGAATAGACCGAGAAGAGGAATAGCTGGGTCAAATGGTAGTTCCATTCCCAGCTTTCCAAGAAATCTCCATAATGCTTTACAAATTGGCTGCACCAATTAACAGTGCCTCCAATAATGTACAAGTGTACCTGTTTCTCCACATCCTCACCAGCACTTGTTGTTGTTTGACTTCATAATGGCTGCCAATCTTACTGGAATGAGATGGTATCTTAGGGTGCTTTTGATTTGCATTTCTCTGACTGCTGGGGATGGTGAGCATTTTTTCATGTACTTGTTTTTTGATTGTATGTCCTTCTCTGAGAAGTGTCTGTTCTGGTTCTTGGCCCATTTGTTTATTGGGTTATTTGTTATCTTATTGACTATTTTTTTCAGTTCTTTGTATACTCTGAATATTAGGGCTCTATCTGAAGTGTGAGGAGTAAAGATTTGTTCCCAGGATTTAGGCTCCCTATTTACCTCTCTTATTGTTCCTTTTGCTGAGAAAAACCTTTTTAGTTTGAGTAAGTCCCATTTGTTGATTGTAGTTATTAACTCTTGTGCTATGGGTGTCCTATTGAGGAATTTGGAGCCCGACCCCACAGTATGTAGATCGTAGCCAACTTTTTCTTCTATCAGACTCCATGTCTCTGATTTGATATCAAGCTCCTTGATCCATTTTGAGTTATCTTTTGTGCATGGCGAGAGAAAGGGATTCAGTTTCATTTTTTTACACATGGATTCCAAGTTTTCCCAGCACCATTTTTTGCAGATGCTATATTCCTTCATTCCATGCTTTTAGCAACTCCATCAAATATAAGATAGTTGCAGTTTCCTGGCTTGGTTTCTGTGTCCTCTATTCTGAACAATTGGTCCACCCTCCTGTTTTGGTACCAGTACCATGCTATTTTTGTTACTATTGCTCTGTAGTATAGTTTGAAGTCTGGTATCACTAGGCCGCCTGATTCACACATCCTGCTTAGTATTGTTTTTTTTATTCTGTGTCTTTTATTTTTCCATATGAATTCCATGATTGCTTTCTCTATTTCTAGAAGAAATGCCGTTTGGATTTTCATTGGCATTGCATTAAACCTATTGAGAACTTTTGGTAATATCACCATTTTGATGATGTTAGTTCTGCCTATCCATGAACAGGATATATTTTTACATCTTCTAAGATCTTCTTCTATTTCCCTCTTTAGGGTTCTGTGGTTTTCATTGTATAAGACTTTCACATCTTTTGTTAGGTTGATTCCTAATTATTATTATTATTTTTTTAGGATATTGTGTATGGAGTGGTTGTCCTCATTTCCATTTCAGAAGTTTTGTCGCTGATATGCAGGAATGCCTTTGATTTATGCATGTTGATTTTATATCCTGCCACTTTTCTGAATTCATTTATTAGCTCCATTAGTTTCTTTGTAGACCATTTTGGGACTGCTAGATATAGAATCATGTGATCTGCAATAGTGATAATTTAAGTACTTATTTTCCAATTTTTATGCCTTTTATTTCTTTCGTCTGTCTAATTGCTCTGGCCAGTGTTTCGAGAACTATGTTGAACAGAAGTGGTGAGAGAGGGCATCCCTGTCTTGTTCCAGATTTTAGAGAGAATGCCTTCAATTTTTCTCCATTCAGAATGATGCTAGCCTGAGGCTTAGCATAGATTGCTTTTACAATATTGAGGTATGTTCCTCTTATCACTAGTTTTTCTAGAGTGTTGAACATAACAGAATGCTGTACTTTATTGAATGCTTTTTTTGCATCTATCGAGATGATCATATGGTTCTTATTTTTAAGTCTATTGATGTGGTGAATAACATTTATTGATTTCCGTATATTGAACCAGCCTTGCATCACATGGATGAATTCTACTTGATCAGGATTCACAATTTTTTTGATATTTTTTTTATGTATCCAATTCGCCAGAATTTTATTGAGGATTTTTTCATGTAGGTTCATTAGAGATATTGGTCTGTAGTTTTCTTTCTTTGAAGTGTCTTTGTCTGCTGTAATAATCAGGGTTATGTTGGCCTCGTAGAATGAATTTGGAAGATCTCCCTCTTTTTCACTTTCTTGAAATACCTTGAAAAATATTGGTATTCGTTCCTCTTTAAAGGTTTTGTTAAACTCTGCTGTATACCTATACGGTCCTGGGCTTTTCTAAGTTGGTAGTGTTTTGATGGTTTCTTCTATTTCCTCAATTGATATTGGTCTGTTTATGTTGCTATATCCTCCTGACTCAATATGGGCAGATCATATGACTTAAGAAATTTATCGATGCCTTCACCGTCTTCTATTTGATTGGAGTATAAGGATTCAAAATAATTTCTGATTATCTTCTGTATTTCTGAAATATCTGTTGTGATATTTCTTTTTTAATCCCTTATTCTAGTAATTTGAGTTCTCTGTCTTCTTCTCTTTGTTATCATTTCTAAGGGTCTGTTAATTTTATTTATTTTTTCAAAGAACCAACTTCTACTTTTGTCAAGTTTTTTCAATTGTTTCTTTTGTTTCAATTTCATTAATTTCAGCTTTGATCTTAATTATTTCTTGCCTTCTACTTCATTTGCTGTTGCTTTCGTCTTCTTTTTCTAGGATTTTGAGATGAAGTATGAGATCATTTATTTGTTGGTTGTTTCTTTTTTTAAGGAATGAACTCCAAGCAATGAATTTTCCTCTTAGAACTGCTTTCAATGTGTCCCATAGATTCCAGTATGTTGTGTCTGCATTTTCATTTATTTCTAAGAATTTTTAAATTTCCTCCTTGATGTCTTCTATAACCCATTGATCACTCAGTAACCTATTGTTCATTCTCCAAGTGATGCATGATTTTTCCTTCCTTCTTTTATCATTGATTTTTAGTTTCATTCCATTATGATCAGATAATATGCATGGTATTAACTGTACTCCTTTATATTGTCTAAGAGTTGCCCTGTGACATAATATATGATCTATTTTTTTACAAGGATACATGTGCTGCTGAGAAAAAAGGTAACTGCTTGATGTTGGGTGTTATATTCTACATATCTCAAATAAGTCTAGGTTATTAATTGTGTTATTGAGTTCTATAGTTTCCTTATTCAACATTTGTTTGGAAGATCTGTCCAGTGGTGAGAGAGGTGTGTTCATGGCTCCCATGATTACTGTATTGTGGTCTATTAGACTATTGAAATTGAGAAGAGTTTCTTTGATGAACATAGCTGCACCATTGTAAGGGGCATATATATATATGATTGCTGTGTCTTGTTGGTGTATGGTTCCCTTGAGCAGTATGTAGTGTCTCCCTTTATCCCTTTTGATTAACTTTGGCTTAAAATCTATTTTATTTGATATGAGTATGGACTCTCCTGCTTGTTTCCGAAGTCCATATGAGTGATATGATTTTTCCCAAACTTTCACCGTCAGTCTATGTATGCATTTTCCTATCAAATTCGTCCCCTGTAGGCAGCATATTGTTGGGTCTTGTTTTTTGTTCAATTCTACTAGCCAGTGTGTCTTCATTGGTGAGTTTAAGCCATTAACATTTAGGGTTATTATTGAGATATGGGTTGTTCTTCCAGCGATATTTGTTTTTTTATGTTCCTAAACATGGTTTGTTTTCCTCTTTGATTATCCCCAGCCTTTACTGTACTCCCTCCCGCTGTTGGTTTTCATTGATATTTTCCATTTCCTCTTCCTGTAATATTTTGCAGAGGATGTTTTGAAGAGATGGTTTTCTAGCTGCAAATTCTTTTCACTTTTGTTTATCGTGGAAGGTTTTAATTTCATCTTCCATCCTGAAGCTTACTTTCGCTGGATACACAATTCTTGGTTGGAACCCATTTTCTTTCAGTGTTTGAAATATGTTATTCCTGGATCTTCTAGCTTTCAGAGTCTGTTTTGAAAGATCAGCTGTTATCCTGATTGGTTTACCCCTAAATGTAATCTGCTTCCTTTCTCTTGTAGCTTTTAAAATTCTCTCCTTTTGCTGTTTGTTGGGCATCTTCATTATAATGTGTCTAGTTGTGGCTCTCTTATGATTTTGCACATTCGGCGTTCTGTAGGCTTCTAGGACTTGGGATTCTTTTTTATTTATCAAGTCTGGGAAGTTATCTCGTATTATTTCATTGAATAGGTTGCTCATTCCTTTTGTTTGAACCTCTATACCTTCATGTATCCCAATGTCTCTTAAGTTGGGCCTCTTTATGTTATCCCATATTTCTTGGATGTTCTGCTCGTGGTTTCTTAACAGTCTTGCTGAGCTGTCTATGTTCTTTTCAAGTTGAAATACTTTGTCTTCATTGTCTGATGTTCTATGTTCTAAGTGTTCTACTCTGCTGGTAGTATTCTCAATTGAGTTTTTAAGTTGGTTTATTTCTTCCTGCAATTCTAGGATTTCTGTTTGTTTTTACAACCTCTATCTCCCTATATAGTTGATCTTTTGCTTTTTGGATTTGTTTACGTAATTCATTGTCGAAGGGATCTTTAATTGTCTGATTTTGTTGTCTAATGTCTTCCTTGAGACTCCAGATCATCTAAAGCCTGAGTATCCTGAATTCTTTATCTGACATTCCATCTGATGCAGCTATTACCTCTTCTAAAATTGTGTTTACCTGCATTGCTTGTGGTCCTTTCTTTCCTTGTCTTTTCATACTGCTCGCGTTTCTCTCTGCTTGTTGAAACTGTTGTGTTTTTGAAATTTTCCCCCTATATACGTATATTGCTCTTGTATAGTTGAAAAGTCTCCCTTGAAGTAGCGGGGGGCGGCTGTTCTGCTCCTCCAATTGGGGTGATCTATCTACCACGCTGACGGGCTGCTGGGCCTGTTGTGCTGGTTGGTCGCAGGTCTGTCTACAATGCGGGCGCGGGCAGTGGCTCTGCTCTGCCCCTCCTCCATTTGGTGTGACGTGTCTACAACGCCCACGGACCCCTCGGCCTGTTCTGCTGATCCATTGCAGGTCTGCCTACCTTGCAGGTGCGGGCGGCAGCTCTACTCTGCCCTTACTCAAATTGGGATGACGTGTCTACCATGCCGGCAGGACGCTGAGCCTCTTTGCTGGTCGGTCGCAGGTCTGTCTATTTTGTGGGCATGGGCAGTGGATCTGCTCTACCCCTACTCCAAATGGGGTTATGTGTCTGCCGTGCCCGCAGGCCACTTGGCCTGTTTCGCTGTTCGGTTGCCTACGTTGTGGGCGAGGTTGGTCACTCTGCTCTGCCCCTACTCCAATTGGGGTGATGTGACTACCTCACCGGCAGGTTGCTGGGCCTGTTCTGGGCATGGGTGGTGGATCTGCTCTGCCCCTGTTCCTATTGGGGTGACCTAACAACCATGCTGGTGCGCCGATGGGCTTGTAATGGGCACGGGAGAAGGCTCTGCTCTGCCACTACTCCAATAGGGGTGCCATGTCTACCACACCGGCGGGTCGTTGGGCCTGTTCTGGGCATAGGCTGTGGCTCTGCTCTGCCCCTACTCCAATTGGGGTGACGTGACTACCAAGCCTGCTGGTCGATGGGCCTGTTCTGGGCACGGGCGGCGGCTCTGCTCTGTCCCTACTCCAATTGGGATGACGTGACTACCACGCCTGCGGGTTGCTGGGCCAGTGCCGGGCGTGAGCGGTGTCTCTGCTCTGTCCCTCTAGCTTGAAGACAGAGTGAGAGAGACTCGGGTGTTTGTGACTCACTTTTTTTACCAGGAGACCAACTGTTTCTCTCACCGCTGGTATCGATGAAGTTATCTCCTCCGCCACTTTGTGATGACTTCAGATCTCTAACATGTTGGTATCCCATGCGAATGGCAGCATTTTGTTCCCTTTGCCGGATGAACAAAGCAATGGGTGAGTCCTACCGGCCCTCACAAGCCCCGTCTCAATCCTGTTGCCACTGCCTATGAAGGCTCGGTAGGTATTTACCTCCACAGTATTCAGCAAGACCTAGACCGAGAAGCAGTTTCCGCAAGTTCTTTAGCCCTGGGCCTGATCAGTTCCAGGAGCCAGAATTCAGCCGCTCTGGGCTTGGTGTATGTTCTGATAGGAGCAGGCCTGAGTAATTTGTCTCCGAGACACAGGCGAATGACAGCCTGAGATTACCTGTTCTATAGCTGAATGAGCTGCTATCAGTTGAAAACAGGAATGGTGACGTCAGCTCTCCAAGATGGTGGCCCCTGGCTTCCTCTGTGGTCTGACTGGTGTGGAAAACGGAATTGGACCGTGTATTTCCCTGGTCTCAAACCCAGAATTCAGCAATGAGCACAGTGATTGTACAGATGGCATGAGCCCACAGAATCTGCACCACTGAATATTTGTGTTGCTATCTCATTGCTTCCCAGCACGCACCACAGACTCTACCCGCAGGGCGATTTGCTGAATAAGCAGCATGATGCTCCATGCAGACAAATCACTCACGTTTGAGCCCCGTAGCTGATCCTCGTGAGATGGAAATACTTCCACTAGGTTTAGGACCACCCAAATTTTGCTGGAAATTCGTCATTCTCCTGCACAGTGACGCTGTACATGGGGTTGATGCACTCCTTTCGCTGTCATCATATGATCCCCTGAAGTTAGTTTTCAGTACTAGGAAACAAATATGTATTTCAGGTGGATGAATATTTCTGAGAATAAACTTGTGAAAAGTTGATTATACATCCACATACATAAATATGAATGAATTTAGGGAGTGTATAATCAGACAAATACATTTCATATTTTGAAAAATCTGGAGAGTGAATACATATATATATACACACACACACACACACAGACATTAAAAAGTAGCATTATGTATGCCAATTGAAATTCACCATGAAAAATATATCATCCAGAGATCCAAAAATATTCATTTTCTTTTCATTTTCCTGAACATCAATTTATGTTGTACAACTAGAAAACTGAACCATATGTTGAATTTTCAGTTCCAACAGCGTTTAGTAGGAGTGATCTTTTCTTACAATTTGCATCTGCCAAGTCAGCCACTTCACAAAATGTACGTGTGATACCAGGTATAATTCAATATGTGCATAAAAAATACATGTGCTGAATAGGCTACAGAGAAAGGGAGACAGTTATTCACATATTTGTTAACTTTTAAAACACATGGAGAACTATTTCAATTAAAATTGTCTTGATTTATAACACCTACCATTTATCATACGAAAGGCAAATCCAACTATACACCATGCCTCCTGTGAACCTCTTGTATTTCTATTTTGTCTGGGTTATTTTTCTGCATCATATTAAGATTATAAGTAAAAGTCTAGAAGGAAACTTGGTAGTGTCAGGGATTCAGTATTTCGAATGGAAAATTGGAAAATGTATCCAATGTGTATGCAAATATGTGCTACATAAAAATCTTCCCACTCTCATTCAGAACAATGCCTTGGCATTACCTTCGCCCCATGTAAGACACAATTAGAGGAGAAGAGTTAGAAAATCTGTGAATACATATCTGGAATAGAAAATGCTCAGGAGTTCACAAATTTGGAGGTGGTAGAGGAGTTTCCAAAAGTAAGGGACAGGGTAAACACTCCACAAACATGAAGCTCTGCCGGCCCAACATCTGGAGAAACTTCCTCTGAGGTTGGGCACTTGAAATATATTTTGTTGTCAGGAGCATTAGCTTCCTTTGTAGTGAGACCATCAAAGCTGGGTCTGCATCTATGTGACATGGATGACATGGTTTCTTATTTTCCAATGAACATGAGGCAGCAGTGCTGAATTTTCTCTGTGTAGGTAAACTGTGGCCACTGAGGGCAAGTGTCTCCTCATGTGGACTGTGAAGCCATTTGGTCATCCTCCACTCTTCATGGTGTTTCTTGCTGTTGCACTAGGAGTGTGGTATTTGCTTCATGAAATAAAAAGCGTTCACCTGGGACACAGTGCTGTAGGGAATTCTGTCAGTTGTGGTGGGTCGGGTTCTGTTGGAGAATGCACCAAGCAGGCTTCTATCCCACATAGCTTGCTCCATTGACCATAGCAACCTGATTCTGAACATTGCCCTAAAACCTCTCCATATAACAAGATGCTTTTACATATAAGGGTCTACTGGCTGCAAAATGTCAGTCACAAGATATTTGGACACCAATGGCAGATAAACATGGCAACACCAGAGATTTTTTATCACACACCTGCCCACCACGGCTCTAGGAACACTACTCAGCAGGCTCCAACTTACTGGCATCTCTGTTATACACCATTTTCATGTAAACCAGTCAATAAAGGCATTATCTTGTATTCTCATGATCAGCTAGAGGACATCCAAAGGTTCTCCTGTGACACCTAGTCTTGGGAATTTCAAAAATTTCATGGTTTTTATCTGGCCAATTTTCAAGGATGAAGTTGGAGGCACTGTGGGTTTCAATTCATTCATTAACCATTAAATGTTGAGTAAGCTCATTTCAATGAAAGCTCTGGAGAACTCTCAGAGGCAAGGCTTCCCAAAGGGTGGCCAAAAGGTCACATGAAGCCAGGCCCATTGAGGTGTACAATGTGAGGTCCATGAGCCTTTGACTCTCAACTATGGCTGCCAAGTCTTTCAGAATAAAATCATGTGATATCCTGGCTGAGATTCCCTTTGCTCTGTGGGAAGCCACCTTGGGCCTAGATCTCACTTTCCAAGGGCGACTCTCATGCATGGCCTTCTAAAATCCCAACACAATTCATGGCAATACTTCTCTGAGGTCAATTCCAGATCTCAGTCTCTATGTTGAATCACACAAGACTTCAAGCCCAGGTAGACCCAGTCTTCTCTTCCTACCGCCATACAAATGTTCACAGCTAAAACCAAAACACCCCAACATGGCCCTCATCTTCTTCCATGTAGACACTCATCATAACCTCCGGCTGGAGGTTTCCATGAGGTACACAGCCCACGTCCGTGTCCAAAATAAGCTCCCTTGCCCCTCATTTGCCTAAAATCAGGGTGGCCTGGAATCCCTTCCTGTGAAACAGAAGTGAAAAAATAGGCCTGCCCTTAATACTGCTCTGCTTCTCCAACTTGAGGCCTACTGAGTGTGGCATTTAGATTCTTTATGTGAATTCATTTTTTTTGTTGTTGTTGTACTTTAACGTTTTAAAATGTTTTCATTTTTAAAATATTTTTATTTTATTATTATTATTATTATTTTAAATTTTAATATTCATTTTTTAAATGATCATTATTTTTAAATTTTTTTCTTTCTTTCTTTCTTTTCTATTTTTTTTCTTTTGTCTTATCGTTTCTTTTCAATTTTCTTATTTCCCCTTCCTTTAATTCTACCTGCCTACTCTCATTCTCTTTAGTGACTTCTTCCCTTTCCTTCTAATATCTTTCCTCCCAAGCATCAAATAAAATTATAAGAGTAAACAGTAACTCAGCAGTGAAACAGAGCAAGAAGTAACATGAGCAGCACAAAAAATCAAGGAAGAAAATAAGTACAAACAATGACAGCCTAAATATTCAGGATGACCTATAGTCATCAGAAAAATGGTCATATAAAGAACTCAAGGAATACCTTAGACAGATGGAATGGAAACTTAAAGAGGATATGAGACAGCAAATCCAAACAGTGAAAGAACACATTGAAAATGAATTACATAAAAAGATAAAAGAAGAAGTTATGAATCTTTATCAGGAGATAGAGATTATAAAAAAAATCAAACAATAATTCTAGAAATGAAGGAAACGATAAACCAAATTAAAAAGTCAATTAAGAGTATCACTAACACTGTGGAGCAAGTAGAAGACAGAATGTTCGATAATGAAGACAAAATATATCATCTTGAAATGAATCTAGCCAACACAGAAAGGCTGGTAAAAAATCATGAGTAAAACATCCAAGAGATATGGAATAACATAAAAAAACAAATTTATGAGTCATCTGGATAGGTACACAGATTCAAACCAATGAAATGAGTAATCTATTGAATGAAATAATTACAGAAATATTTCCAGAAATACAAAGTAAACGGATATACAAATTGGACATGCTTACAGGACACCGAGCACACAAAATCACAGTAGATCAACACCAAGACACATCGTTATGAAGATATCCAATATACAAAACAAAGAGAAAATATTAAAAGCTCTAAGAGAAAGGAGGCAGATTACATTAAGGGTTAAACCAATAAGGTTGAGAAGGGATTTTTCATCACAGTCGCTGAAAGCGAGAAGATCCTTGACAACGTATTTCAAACACTGAAAGACAATGAATGCTAACCAAAAATTCTGTATCCAGCAAAATTAAGCTTCAGGTATGACAATGAAATAAAAATATTTCATGATAAACAAAAGCTAAAAGAATTTGTAGCCAGAAAAGCAGCATTGCAAAGCATCTTGAGCAAAACAATACACGAAGAAGAAATGAAAATCAACAACCAAAACCATCAGTGGGAAGTGCCTCAGTAATGACAGAGGGTGGGGGAAAAGCTAATCATCGAGAAACAAACTAAATTAAAAAAAAAAAGAAGAATCATCAATTATGGGTGGCAGTACAAACCATATATTAATAGTGACTCTAAATGTTAATGGCTTAAACTCTCCAATAACGCGACATAGGCTGGTAACTTGGATTAAAAACGAATTCAACAATATGTTGCCTCCAGGAGACACATCTGAATGGAAAAGACATACAGGCTGAAGGTGCAGTTTTGGAAAAAATATACCATGCAATGGTCCTCCTTATCAAGCAGGGGTGGCCATCCTCATATCGAATAAAATCGACTTCAAGACTAATTTAATCAAAAGGGATAAGAAAGGACATTATATACTGTTAAAAGGAACCATTCACCAACAAAACATAAAAATTATCAATATTTATGAACCAAATAATGGTGCTGCAACGTTCAAAAAACAAATTCTCCTCAAGTTCCAGAATGAAATAGACCACAACACAATAATTATGGGAGACTTCAACACACCTCTCTCACCATTGGACAGATCCTCCAAACAAAAGTTGAATAAAGAAAGTATAGAACTCAATATCACAATCAATAACCTACATGTAACTGACATATATAGAATATATCAACCATCATCAAGTGGATATACTTTTTTCTCAGTAGCACGTGGATCCTTCTCAAAAATAGACCATATATTATGCCATAGGGCAACCCTCAGTAAATATAAAGGTGTGGAGATAATACCATGCATTTTATCTGATCATAATGGAATGAAACTGGAAATCAATGATAAAAGAAGGAAGGAAAAATCCTACATCACATGGAAAATGAACAATATGTTACTGAATGATCAGTGGTTTAGAGAAGATATAAAGGAGGAAATCAAAAAAATCTTAGAGATACATGAAAATACAGACGCAACATATCGGAATCTATGGGACACAATGAAAGCAGTTTTAAGAGGGAAATTCATTGCCTGGAGGTCATTCCTGAAAAAAAGTAAAACCGAACAAATAAATGAGCTCACACTTTAACTCAAAGCCCTAGAAAAGGAAGAGCAAAACAACAGAAAATGTAGCAGAAGGCAAGAAATAATTAAAATCAGAGCAGAAATCAACGAAATTGAAACAAAAGAAACTATTGAAAAAATTAACAAAACTAAAAGGTGGTTCTTCGAAAAAATATATATGTTCGACAGACCCTTAGCCATGCTAATGAAGAGAAGAAGAGAGAGAACTCAAATTACTAACATATGGGATGAAAAAGGCTATATTACAACAGATGCTTCCGAAATACAGAAGACAATTAGAAATTATTTGGAAAACCTATATTCCAATAAAATAGAATATAGTGAAGACATCAACAAATTTCTTAAGTCATATGATTTGCCCAGACTGAGTCAGGAGGATACACACAATTTAAACAGACCAATGTCAATGGATGAAACAGAAGAAGCAATCAAAAGACTACCAACCAAGAAAAGCCCAGGAACGGATAGCTATACAGCGGAGTTTTACAAAACATTTAAAGAAGATTTAATACCAATACTTTTCAAGTTATTTCAGGATAGAGAAAAAGAGGGAGCTCTGCCAAATTCATTCTATGAGGCCAACATCACGCTGATTCCGAAATCAGAAAAAGACACCTCAAAGAAAGAAAACTACAGACCAATATATCTGATGAACCTACATGCAAAAATCCTCAATAAAATTCTGGCGAATCGAATACAAAGGCACATCAAAAAAATTATGCAACATGATCAAGTAGGATTCATCCCTGGGATGCAACGATGGTTCAATATACGGAAATCAATAAATGTTATTCACCACATCAATAGACTTAAAGATAAGAACGATATGATCATCTCGTTAGAAGCAAAAAAAGCACTTGACAAAGTACAGCATCCCTTTATGTTCAAAACATTAGAAAAACTAGGGATAACAGGAAATTACCTCGACATTGTAAAAGCTATCTATGCAAAGCCTCAGCTAGCATCATTATGAATGCAGAAAAATTGAAGGCATTTCCTCTAAAATCTCGAACAAGACAGGGATACCCTCTCTCACCACTTCTATTCCATATAGTTCTCAAAACACTGGCCAGAGCAATTAGACAGACTAAAGAAATAAAAGGCATAAAAATAGGAAAATAAGAACGTAAATTATCACTATTTTCGGGTGACATTATTCTAAACATAGAAGACCCAAAAGGGTCTACAAAAACTACTAGAACTAAAAAATGAATGACCTGCGACCCACCGGCAGGTCAGGCCCAGAACCTGCGGAGGGGCACTGTTGCCCCACGCACCTGCAAGGTAGGCGGTACCGTGACCACTGACAAAACAGGCCCAGTGGCCCGTCTGACACATCACCCCGGTTGGAGGAGGGGCAGGGCCGCCACCAGCGCCTATTAGGTAGACAGACCTGCAAATGACAGACAGAACAGGCCTAGCAGCCAGCGGAGGGGCAGAGCCGCTGCTCACGCCTGCAAGATAGGCGGACCTGTGACCACCGAAAGAACAGGCCCACCGAAAGTACAGGCACAGCGACCTGCCGGCGTGGTAGGCACATTGCCCCAATTGGAGGAAGGGCAGAACCACCGCCAAAGCCTGCGAAGGAAACTTTGCAACTATACAAGAGCAATATAAATATATAGGGGGAAAAATCAATAACACAACAGTTTCACCAAGCAGAAAGAAACGCGATCAGTATGAAAAGAAAAGGAAAGAAAGGACCACAAGCAATGCAGGTCAACTCAACTTTAGAAGAGGTAATATCTGCAGCAGATGGAATGTCAGATAAAGAATTCAGGATATACATGCTTCAGATAATCTGGAGTCTCAAGGAAGACATTAGACAGCAAAATCAGACAATGAAAGACCACTTCAACCACTTCGAAAATGAATTACATAAACAAATCCAAGAAGCAAAAGATCAATTATACAGGGAGATCGAGGTTATAAAAAACAAACAAACAGAAATCCTGGAAATGCAGGAAACAATAAACCAACTTTAAAACTCAATTGAGAATACTACCAGCAGAGTAGAACACTTAGAAGATAGAACATCAGACAATGAAGACAAAGTATTTCAACTGGAGAAGAACATAGACAGCTCAGCAAAGCTGTTAAGAAACCATGAGCAGAACATTCAAGAATATGGGATAACATAAAGAGACCAAACTTAAGAGTCATTGGGATACAGGAAGGTATAGAGGTCCAAACAAAAGGAATGAGCAATCTATTCAATGAAATAATACGAGAAAACTTCCCAGACTTCAAGAATGAGACAGAATCCCAAATCCTAGAAGCCTACAGGATGCCGAATGTGCAAAATCATAAGAGATCAACATCCAAACACATTATAATGAAGATGCCCAACATACAGAATAAGGAGAGAATTTTAAAAGCTACAAGAGAAAGGAAGCAGATTACATTTAGGGGTAAACCAATCAGGATAACAGCTGATCTTTCAACACAGACTCTGAAACCTAGAAGATCCAGGAATAACATATTTCAAACACTGAAAGAAAATGGGTTCCAACCAAGAATTGTGTATCCAGCGAAAGTAAGCTTCAGTATGGAAGATGAAATTAAAATCTTCCATGATAAACAAAGGTGAAAAGAATTTGCAGCTAGAAAACCATCTCTTCAAAACATCCTCGGCAAAATATTACAGGAAGAGGAAATGGAAAATATCAATGAAAACCAACAGCGGGAGGGAGTACAGTAAAGGCTGGGGATAATCAAAGAGGAAAACAAACCATGTTTAGGAACATAAATAAACAAATATTGCTGGAAGAACAACCCATATCTCAATAATAACCCTAAATGTTAATGGCTTAAACTCACCAATTAAGAGACACAGGCTAGTAGAATGGATCACAAAACAAGACCCAACAATATGCTGCCTTCAGGAGACGCATTTGATAGGAAAAGACATACATAGACTGAAGGTGAAAGGGTGGGAAAAATCATATCACTCATATGGACTTTGGAAACAAGCAGGAGTGTCCATACTCATATCATATAAAATAGATTTCAAGCCAAAGTTAATCAAAAGGGATGAAGAGGGACACTACATACAGCTCAAGGGAACCATACACCAACAAAACATCACAATCATAAATATATATGCCCTAAACAATGGTGCAGCTATGTTCATCAAACAAACTCTTCTCAAGTTCAAGAGTCTAATAGACCACCATACAATAATTATGGGAGACTTCAACACACCTCTCTCACCACTGGATAGATCTTCCAAAGAAAAGTTGAATAAGGAAACTATAGAACTCAATAACATAATTAATAACCTGGACTTAATTGACATATATAGAATATACCACCCAAGATCAAGCAGTTACACTTTTTTCTCAGCAGCACATGGATCCTTCTCAAAAATAGATTTTATATTATGTCACAGGGCAACTCTTAGACAATATAAAGGAGTAGAGATAATACCATGCATCTTATCTGAACATAATGGAAAGAAATTGAAAATCAACGATAAAAGAAGTAAGGAAAAATCATGCATCACTTGGAGAATGAAAAATAGGTTACTGAATGATCAATGGGTTATAGAAGACATCAAGGAGGAAATTGAAAAATTCTTAGAGATAAATGAAAACACAGACACAACATGTCGGAATCTATGGGACACATTGAAAGCAGTTCTAAAAGGAAAATTTATTGCTTGGAGTTCAATCCTTAAAAAAAGAAAAAAAAAACAACAAATAAATGATCTAATACTTCAACTCAAAGTCCTAGAAAAAGAAGAGCAAAACAACAGCAAAAAAGTAGAAGACAAGAAATAATTAAAATCAGAGCTGAAATTAATGAAATCGAAACAAAAGAAACAATTGAAAAAATTGACAAAACTAAAAGTTGGTTGTTTGAAAAAATAAATAAAATTGACAGACCCTCAGCCACGCTAATGAAGAGAAGAAGAGAGAGAACTCAAATTACTAGCATACGGGATGAAAAAGGCAATATCAAAGCAGACACTTCAGAAATACAGAAGATTATCAGAAATTATTTTGAATCCTTATACTCCAATAAAATAGAAGATAGTGAAGGCATCGATAAATTTCTTAAGTCATATGATTTGCCCAGATTGAGTCAGGAGGATATTGACAACCTAAACAGACCAATATCAATTGAGGAAATAGAAGAAACCATCAAAAGACTACCAACTAAGAAAAGCCCAGGACCGGATGGGTATACAGCAGAGTTTTACAAAACCTTTAAAGAGGAACTAATACCAATACTTTTCAAGCTATTTCAGGAAAATGAAAAAGAGGGAGAACTTCCAAATTCTTTCTAAGAGGCCAACATCGCCCTGATTCCTAAACCAGACAAAGACACTCCAAAGAAAGAAAACTACAGACCAATATCTCTAATGAACCTAGATGCAAAAATCCTCAATAAACTTCTGGCGAACCGGATACAAAAACATATCAAAAAAATTGTGCACCATCATCAGGTAGGATTTATCCATGGGATGCAAGGTTGGTTCAATATACGGAAATCAATTAATGTTATTCACCACATCAATAGGCTTAAAAATAAGAACCATATGATCATCTCGATAGATGCGGAAAAAGCATTCGACAAAGTACAGCATCCCTTTATGTTCAAAACTCTAGAAAAACTAGGGATAACAGGAACATACCTCAATATTGTAAAAGCAATCTATGCTAAGCCTCAGGCTAGCAACATTCTGAATGGAGAAAAACTGAAGGCATTCCCTCTAAAATCTGGAACAAGACAGGGATGCCCTCTCTCACCACTTCTGTTCAACATAGTTCTCGAATCACTGGCCAGAGCAATTAGACGAAAGAAATTAAAGTCATAAAAATAGGAAAAGAAGAACTCAAATTATCACTATTTGCAGATGACATGATTCTATACCTAGCAGAGCCAAAAGGGTCTACAAAGAAACTATTAGAGCTAATAAATGAATTCAGCAAAGTGGCCGGATATAAAATCAACACGCATAAATCAAAGGCATTCCTGTATATCAGCGACAAATCCTCTGAAATGGAAATGAGGACAAGCACCCCATTCACAATATCCTCAGAAAAAATAAAATACATGAGAATCAACCTAACAAAAGAGGTGTAAGACTTATACATTCAAAACTACAGAACCCTAAACAGAGAATTGAAGAAGATCTTAGAAGATGGAAAAATATACCCTGTTCATGGATAGGTAGAACTAACATCATCAAAATGGCCATATTACCAAAAGTTCTCAATAGGTTTAATGCAATGCCAATCAAAATCCCAATGGCATTTCTTGTAGAAATAGAGAAAGCAATCATGAAATTCATATGGAAAAATAAAAGGCCCAGAATAGCAAAAACATTGCTAAGCAGGAAGTGTGAATCAGGCGGTATAGCTATACCAGACTTCAAACTATACTACAGAGCAATAGTAACAAAAACAGCATGGTACTGGTACCAAAACAGGCGGGTGGACCAATGGTACAGAATAGAGGACACAGAAACCAATCCACAAAACTACAACTATCTTATATTCGATAAAGGGGCTAAAAGCATGCAATGGAAGAAGGCTAGCATCTTCAACAAATGGTGTTGCGAAAACTGGAAATCCATATGCAACAAATTGAAACTGAATCCCTTTCTCTCGCCATGCACAAAAGTTAACTCAAAGTGGATCAAGGAACTTGATATCAAATCAGAGACATGGCGTCTGATAGAAGAAAAAGTTGACTATGATCTACATACTGTGGGGTCGGGCTCCAAATTCCTCAATAGGACACCCATAGCACAAGAGTTAATAACTAGAATCAACAAATGGGACTTACTCAAACTAAAAAGATTTTCTCTGCAAAAGAAACAATAAGAGAGGTAAATATTGAGCCTACGTCCTGGGAACAAATCTTTACTCCTCACACTTCAGACAAAGCCCTAATATTCAGAATATACAAAGAACTAAAAAAATTAGACAATGAGATAACAAATAACCCAATCAACAAATGGACCAAGGACCTGAACACAAATTTCTCAGAGGAGGACATACAATCAATCAACAAGTATATGAAAAAATGCTCACCATCTCTAGCAGTCAGAGAAATGCAAATCAAAACCACCCTAAGATACCATCTCACTCCAGTAAGATTGGAAGCCATTAGGAAGTCAAACAACAACAAGTGCTGGCGAGGATGTCGGGAAAAGGGTACTCTTGTACATTACTGGTGGGACTGCAAATTGGTGCGCCCAATTTGGAAAGCAGTATGGAGATTTCTTGGAAAGCTTGGAATGGAACCACCATTTGATCCAGCTATTCCCCTACTCGGTCTATTCCCTAAAGACCTTAAAAGAGCACACTATAGGGACACTGCTACATCCATGTTCATAGCAGCACAATTCACAATAGCAAGACTGTGGAACCAACCTAGATGCCCTTCAATAGAAGAATAGATAAAAAAATGTGGCATTTATACACAATGGAGTATTACTCTTCATTAAGAAATGACAAAATCATAGAATTTGGAGGGAAATGGATGGCATAAGAGCAGGTTATGCTAAGTGAAGCTAGCCAATCCCTTAAAAACAAATGCCAAATGTCTTCTTTGATATAAGGAGAGTAACTAAGAACAGAGTAGGGACGAAGAGCATGAGAAGAAGATTAACATTAAACAGGGATGAGAGGTGGGAGGGAAAGGGAGAGAGAAGTGAAATTGCATGTAAATGGAAGGAGACCCTCAGGGGTATAGAAAATTACATACAAGAGGAAGTGAGGGGAAAGGAGGAAAAATTTAAGGGGGAGAAATGAATTACAGTAGAGGGGGTAGAGAGAGAAGAGGGGAGGGGAGGGGGAGGGGGATAGTAGAGGATAGGAAAGGCAGAAGAATACAACAGTCACCAGAATGGCAATATGTAAATCAATGGTTGTGCAATTGATGTGATTCTGCAATCTGTATATGGGGTAAAAATGGGAGCTCATATCCCATTTGAATCAAAGTGTGAAATATGATATATCAAGAACTATGTAATGTTTTGAACAACCTACAATAAAATTAATTAAAAAAAAACAAAATAAAACAACAACAACAAAAAAAAACAGCATGGTACTGGTACCAAAACAGGCGGGTAGACCAATGGTACAGAATGGAGGACACAGAGACTAATCCAAAAAGCTACAACTATCTTATATTTGAAAAAGGAGCTAAAAGCATGCAATGGAGGAAATATAGTATCTTCAACAAATGGTGTTGGGAAAAATGGAAATCCATATGCAACAAAATGATACTGAATTCCTTTCTGTCGCCATGCACAAAAGTTAACTCATAGTGGATCAAGGTGCTAGATATCAAATCAGAGACTCTGTGTCTGATAGAAGAAAAAGTTGGCTCTGTTCTACATATTATGGGGTTGGGCTCCAAATTCCTTTATAGGACACCCATAGCACAAGAGTTAATAACAAGAATCAACAAATGGGACTACTTAAACTGAAAAGTTTTTTCTCAGCAAGAGAAAGAATAAGAGAGGTAAATAAGGAGCATACATTATGGGAACAAATTTTTACTCCTCACACTTCAGATAGAGCCCTAATATCCAGAATATACAAAGAACTCAAAAAAATAGACAATAAGATAACAAATAACCCAATTAAAAAAATGGGTCAAGGACTTGACAGACACTTCTCAGAGGAGGACATACAATCAATCAACAAGTACATAAAAAATGCTCACCATTTCTAGCAGTCAGAGAAATTCAAATCAAAATCACCCTAAGATACCATCTCACTCCAGTAAATTGGCAGCCATTATGAAGTCAAACAACAAGTGCTGGCAAGGATGTGGGGTAAAAGATACTCTTGTACATTGCTGGTTGGACTGTAAACTGGTGTGGCCAATTTGGAAAGCAGTATGGAGATTCCTGGGAAAGCTGTGAATGGAACCACAATTTGACTCAGCTATTGCCCTTCTCGGACTATTCCCTGAAGACCTTAAAAGAGAGTAATACAGGGATACTACTACATCGATTTTCATAGCAGTACAATTCACAACTGAAACACTGTGGATCCAACCCAGATGCCCTTCAATAGATGAATGGATAAAAAACATGTGGCATTTATACACTATGAAGTATTACGCAGCACTAACAAATGACAAAATCATAAAATTTGCAGAAAAATGGATGGCACTGGAGAAGAAAATGCTTAGTGAAAATAGCCAATCCCTAAAAAATAAATACCAAATGTGTTCTTTGATATAATGAGAGCAACTAAGAACAGAGCAGGGAGCAATAGCAGGAAGAAAAGATTAACTTTAAACAGAGACATGAGGTGGGAGGGTAAGTAAGAGAAAAGGGAAATTGCATGGTAATGGAGGGAGACCCTCATTGTTACACAAAATTACATATCGTTGTGAGTGGAATGGGAAAATAAACATGGAGTGAAATGAATTACAGTAGATGGGGGAAAAACAGAAGATAGGAAGGGAGGGGAGGGGAGATAGTAGAGTATAGGAAAGGTAGCAGAATACAACAGTAACTAATAGGGCATTATGTAAAAATGTGGATGTGTAACCGATGTGATTCTGTAATCTCTATTTGGGCTAAAAATGGGAGTTCATAAGCCACTTGAATCTAATGTAAGAAATATTATATGTCAAGAGATTTGTAATGTTTTGAGCAACCAATAAAAGAAAAAAAAGTAGCAATATATATGCCAATCAAAATTCATCATGAAATATATATAATCCACAGATCGAAAAATATTCATTTTACTGAACATGGATTAATGTATAATGATATTCAACTAGGAAGCTCACCCATAGGTTGAATTTTCAGTTCCAACAGCATTTAGGAGGAGTGATCCTTTAGCACAATTTGCATCTGCCAATTCAGTTACCTCACAAGTATGTACGTGTGGTACCAGGTAGAATTCTATATGTGCATATAAAAATACATGTGCTGAATAGGCTACAGAGAAAGGGAGACAGGGATTCACATATTTTTTAATTTTAAAAACACATGTAGAACTATTTCAACAAAAAAAATTGACTAGATTTATAACTCCTACACTATATAATGCAAAAACCAATTGTAACAATACACCATGCCTCCTCGGAACTGCTTGTATTTCTATTCTGTTTGGGTTATTTTTCACCATCATATTAGAATTATAAGTCAGAATATAGTAGGGTATGTGTTAGTTTCAGGGCTTCAGTATTTCAAATAGAAAATTGAAAAATGAATCGAATGTGTATGTAAATATGTGTTACACAAAAATCTTTCCACTCACATTCAGAACAATGCCTTGATATTAGCTTGGCCCCAAGTAAGACACAATTAGAGTAGAAAAGTGTGAAAATCTGTGAATACATATCTGGAATGGAATATGCTCGGGAGTTCACAACCTTGGAGGTGGTAGAGGAGTTTCCAAAAGTAAAGAACAGGGTAAACACTCCACAAACATGGAGCTCTGCTGGCCTAAGACTTCTTGGGAAACTGCCTCTGAGGTTGGGCACTTGAAATATATGTTGTTGTCATGAGCTTTAACTTCCTTTGTAGTGAGACCATCAAAGATGGGTCTGCATCTATGTGACCTGGAAGACATGGTTTCTTATATTCCAACGACCATGAGGCAGCAGTGCTGAATTCTCTCTTTGTAGGTAAACTGTGGCCACTGGAGGCTAAGTGTCTCCTCGTGTGGACTCTGAAGACATTTGGTCATCCTCCACTTTTCGTGGTGTTTCTTGCTGCTGCACTGGGAATTTGGTATTTGCTTCACCAAATACAAGGAGTTCTACTAGAATACAGTGCTGGAGGGAGTTCTGTCACGTGTGGTGGGTCAGGGTCTGCAGGAGATTGCACCAACCATGCTTCTATCCAACATAGCTTGCCCCAATAACCATAGTTAACTGATTCTGAACATTGCCCTAAAACCTCTCCATATAAAAAATGCCTTTACATATAAGTGTCTGATTTCTGCACTATGTCAGTCATAATCCATTTGGAAGCCAATGGCCAATCCACATGGCCCCACCATGGTGTTTTATCACACACCTGCCCACCACTGCTCTAGGCCCACTACTCAGCAGGATACTAATTACTGGCATCTCTGTTCTACACCATTTACATAAAACCCAGTAAAACAAGGCATTCTCTGGTATACACATGATCAACCACAGGACTTCCAAAGTTTCTCCAGTGCCACCTGGTCATGGGAATTTCAAAAATTTCATGGTATTTATCTAGCCATTTTTCAAAGATTAAGTTGGAGGCACTGTGGGTTTCAAATCATTCAGGAACCATTAAGTGTTGAGAAAGCTCATTTCAATGAAAGCTTTGGAGAACACTCACAGGCAAGGCTGCTCAAAGAGTTGCCAAAAGGTCACATGAAGCCAGGCAAATTGAGGTCTACAATGTGAGGTCCATGTGTGTTTTGACTCTCAACTAAACCTGCCAATCTTTCAGAATAAAATCATGTGATATCCTGCCTGAGATTCCCATTGTTTTGTGGAAAGACACCCTGGACCTAGATCTCAGTTTTCATGGGTGAGTCTCATGCATGGCCTTTTAAAATCTAAACACGATTCATGGCAATACTTCTCTGAGTTCAGTTCTAGAACTCAGTCTCTAAGGGGAATCACACCAGAGTTCAAGCTCAGGTGGACCCAGTCATTCTTTCCAACCACCACAAAAATGACCGCAATTAAAATCAAAACACTCCCACAGGGCCCTCATCTTCTTCCATAAAGACACTCATCATAACCTCTGGCTGGAGATTTCTATGAGGGGCACAGCCTAAGAAAGTGTCCAAAATAAGCTCACTTGCCCCTCATTTGCCTAAAATCATGGTGGCCTGGACACTCCTCCTGTGAACCAGGAGTGATCAAATATTCCTGCTGTTAAAGTGTTCCGCTTCTCCAATTTGAGGCCTACTGGCTGTGAGGTATGGATTCTTTAAGTGATTTGGAGTCATGAGAAAACCCAAGCAAATATGGGCTAGCCTCTGCAGGGATTTGAAGAACTCATTTAATCCAAAGGATCCCTATTCTCACTTGATGGAGGTCAGGAACCTAAAACAAGAAGGCAAAAAAATTCATCCACAATGACTTCTCTTTTGGCCATTTCGGTTTGGGAAGCACATGGGATTTTTATTCAGATCCATTGGGTGCTGAGAATCTAAGTCACAGCCTCACACAAGGACCAGAGACTGATTCAGACACATCCCATTCCAAAGCAATTAAGCAAAGAGCCACAGGTGAAGCCCATTCATTTCCATATGAAAACAGTTTTCTTCAGGCTTCACAAAGGGTTGGCATGAGGCAAAGACCTTCCTGACATTCAGGGTAATTGAATCAGAAGTAAGCAAATGGCCCAAGAAGGGTTTCTTCACTGAGACTTTACTGGTCACACTGATATCTGAGTTTTCTGAGATGCTCTCATTCTCTTCAGCTATCCAGTACATGGCCATGTCACAGAGCCTTGAGGTGTTACATATCTGGGACACAAAACCATGAGCGTATTCTGTAGAGTGGCCAGAATTCACGAAGAAAAGAGTAACTTAAGAAGACAGTAGGTGTTGCGCATCCATAAGGCAAAGTGAAGTCCATTAATCAATTGGGCAGTATTAATGTGGGGAAGCTTTCTACTAGAGAAAACAAGTCCATTGATGCATTCTCTTTTCTAATGTCTACAACCACAGATACAGTGGGATACACAGACATAGAAACCCTCACAATGTCAAAGGACTTACTAGAAACAGTCCACTCCACACCAAAAAAAAACGCCTTTCCTACCTATTCTCAGAACATGAGAAAAAAACCACAAACTCACACCCACAACGGCAAAGCCACCTCCTTCCCCCAAGTAGGTATGTGACTATCCAGAGTGTCTTCTGACTGGTGGGCCATATTATGTTTCCACGAAATGGCCTGTCCTGTCTCAGATCTGGTCTCCTTGGCCAACTCTGTGAAGTTGTCAGGAGACAGCGGTGAGCCACTACCTGCTTTCTCAGGGAAGGTACCTCTTCAGAGATCTGCTGGCATTTGGCCATCCTCACATCAGTAGGTACCAAGAAAGACTGACTCTGTTCTTGTGAAAAGCAAACAAGTTAGCCCAATGGGACTAGGACTGGGTCTGACTCTGGGTGCCTGGCTTCCTGGATCCCAAGTTCAGAGAATTCCATCACCAAGGAAGTGAGAAGAGGTCACTTCCTTCAGGAACTGAATGAGGTCACTGCCTTGAAAACCACTTTGTCCTAACAGTTGCTTCCAAGGTTCCCATGAGATGAAGCCTGCCCCAACATCCTGTGACACATTCAGAAGTTAGAATGGAATATCAACCTTAGGCACCCGGGAACAGCTCTCCACACAGGCCTGGTTTCTTCCAACTTCTCTACAATAAGAAGAGAGAGGCTGATTTAGACCCATCAATTCATCCTGACCAGGTTGTTTGCCATGGAAGATTTCTATTGCTCTCTCAGGTCCTACATAGCTGCATAAATCTTCTCCAAGGATCATTTCTCCATGGATCTTTGAGGTTCTCAGAAGGTGGAAGATCACCTACATTCCTATATTGTAAGACCAACTCTGCCCTGCTTTTCTGTAAGTTATATTGATGGAACAGTGTATGTTTAGGGTTAATAACATGTTTGATTTGGGTTACGAATCATTTTGCGAGATGAATAATGGTATTGGCAACCTTCGATATTTACAAGAGTATATAGATGAAATATAAGTATGAAAGCAGAAAATTAGGAAAGATTTGAAGCCCAGAAGGGAATTGGACCATTAAGTGGTATTCTTAGCTTTGAGTTATGTGCTGCACAGTTGTCTCAGATAAATCAATATACAATGGCATAGGACCTTGTACCTTGGATGATTGAATGTTGAAGAGAACATCCATTCAAAAAGCGATATTCAGTACGATGAGGAAGGTACTCGTTAGGTTTAGAATGAAGAGTGAGTATAGGATTTGGACAAAACGTTTTTTAGCAATAGGGTTTCGGTTAGAGAGTGAGTGTAAATGTCAGCACATGTGAAGAGTCAGTCATAATGATGAACTGGGAAAAATATGAGGGAAAGCAGATATCAATAAAGACATTAGGAAATCAAGCAAAGTACAAAGTGAGTGATAGGATTAGACATTTTCAACAGGCTTGAGGTTGAACATATAATCTTAGGAAGAAACAAATATGTAGTCACCAATAGGATTGACATTTGAGAGCATTAGGCAACCTGGACATGTATGTTTTTAGTAATCCATGCTCACTTTCCATTTAGGCTTTGGTACAATTGAAAGTGTGACCTTTGCTTTTTGTGTCCAGAATATTTCTGTGATAAAATGTATATGTATATCACGTGACATGAGTATTTCTTCCACCATTTCCAGGAGCAATATTTTGAGATCATATAAATTTGTTTTGGGGTACAAATAGGTATACCCTCTGTCTATGAATATAGCAATAACGCATGAATAGACCATACTGGGAATAAATAATATAACTGGATCCACTTTAAATAATGGATTGAATGGATATCTGAAAATATATAAGAAATGTTATAATGATACACAATCAATCATTCCAACCAGTTATATATCTAATGGTCATCTTAGGGTTATGTTTTATCATGAAGGGTGTGTGAGTTTTGCTTAAAAATTGATCATGGAAATCGAAAATAATATATTTGAAAAAAAGGCTCATGAAAAGACCAGTCAAGAAACATAGGGAAATACATGTGTTCTGGAGCAAGAAGTGATTGAAAGTGAAACAAATGCCTATAAATTTGCTAAGTAGTGGATGAAATATATATCCTATGATGTGTATAAACTGAAGAAATAGTAATGTACCAGTGTTGAATAATTATTAATGTCAAAATACACATCATGTCCCATAGGAATCTACTTGCATTGATGTTAAACTAGGTCAGTTAATGTAGAAATACTAGGATTTGTTTGCACCTTTCACTGAAGTTAGTTTTCAGTACTAGAAAACAAATATGTATTTCAGGTGGATGAATATTTCTGAGAATAATCTTGTGAAAAGTTGAATATTAATCCACATACATGAACATGAATGAATTTAGGGAGTGTATATAAGACACATATATTTCATATTTTGAAAAATCTAGAGATTTATATATCGTGTGTTTGTGTGTGTGTGTGTGTGTGTATATATATACACACACACACACAAACACACACAAAGACATTCAAAAGTAGAATTATATATGCCAATCGAATTTCACCATGAAATATATATCATCCACAGATCCAAAAATATTCATTTTACTGAACATGGATTTATGTATAATGTTATTAAACTAGGAAGCTCACCATTAGCTTGAATTTTCAGTTCCAACAGCGTTTAGGTGGAGTGATCTCTTCTCACAATTTGTATCTGCAATCAGGCACCTCACAAAAATGTCCGTGTGATATCAGGTAGGATTCTATATGTGCATATAAAAATTAATGTGCTGAATAGGTTACAGCGAAAGGGAGATAGGAATTCACATATTTGTTAACTTTAATACACATATAAAACAATTTCAATTAAAAAATGACTAGATTTATAACACCTACCATTTATCTTGCAAAAGGCAAGTCCAATATACACCATGCCTCCTCTGAACTGCTTATATTTCAATTCCGTTTGGGTTATTTTTCTCCATCATATTAGTATTTGTAGTTAGCGTCTAGAAGGGTATGGGTTATTGTCAGGAATTCAGTATTTCAATTGGAAAATTGGAAAGTGAATCCAATGTGTATGCAATTATGTGCTGCACAATATTCTTCCCACTCTCATCCAGAACAATGGCTTGACATTACCTTCGCCCCTAGTAAGACACAATTAGAGAAGAAGAGTTAGAAATTCTGTGAATACATATCTGGAATGGAAAATGTTCAGGAGTTCACAACCTTGGAGGTGGTAGAGGATTTTCCAAAAGTAAGGGACAGGGTTGATCACCCAACATGATCTTTCATTAAAATTGTGAGCCATCTTGCCACAAAGCCATGAAAAGATAATTTTTGCTTTAGTATAAATTACTGCAAATTCTGAACCTGCTTAGAATGCCTGACCATGTTTTGAACTCACCCATGCCTGGCTCTCTGACCAGATAACAGCCCATTCTGAAACTTTAATGACACCTCATAAATATTTGCCTTCCCTGGCCAGACAACGACCCTCTCAGAGGCTCTAATTGTCCTCATAATTTCTGATGCTGGGGCCAGAAAAAAAAATGTAAACTACAATTAGTGTGATGCTTGTCAAAGTTCTGTTTTCTGTAACCCTCCTTTTGTGTAACTTTCTGGGCTATAAAGCTGGGCTGTAGGAAAGGTGGGGTTGCTGTCTTGTTCCCGCCAGTTTGAGAGGGAGAGGCAGCCCGGCTGCTTGAAATATTAAGCTTGCCTTAATTTGATTTTAATTGGAGTCAGTGGTCTTTTCTTGTGTCCTGGACTAACATTTTGGAGTTCCCCAGCAACATGACCCGACCAGATCACAAAGCCAGACTGCTGGAAATTCTGAAGCTGGCCTATCCTCCAGGACTCCGGGCTGGAGAGCCAAGTTCCAAAACCTTGGAATGAGCCTTCAGTCCGTGGATCACTGCAGTGAACCATCGCACTAAAACTATTATCAAGCACCTGGTGGAGGAGGCCTTCATAGGTAAGAGGCGCCTTTATAACATCTGATATCCGGTTAAGGGAGTACTCTTCTGATGACATAGAGGTGGCCTGGGAAGGCTCACATATACTCCTGTCTGGGACAGTAATAGGAATCCTTCTTTCCTCTGTTCTGTTCTGTAGGGAATACCTCTGAAAGTGTAGAGAGGTGCCGACTGGCATGCAGGAGCTCCTACCCCGGAGCTTTAGCAAGACGCTGCATTGCTCCTCTGGTTTTCTGTTTATTTGCCGAGATTCTGTTTTTTTTTGTGTGTGTGTTTTGTTCTGTGTTCTAAATGTTTTTTATTTGTTTGTTTTTGTGCGTTTTGTTGTGTGATTTCTGTGGTAAAAACTTAAGGATATTGGACTTGAAAATGGGTAATAAATCATGTAAGCCTGACACCCCTTTGGACTGTGTTTTAAAGAAATGTGATGCACTATACCCGCCTTTGTTAAGCAGGATGAGAGAAGCCCCTAGCTGGCTGTCTGGAGCACACCCACGGCAGAGGGCAATGCCTGCTGGGGACCTAATAACTGAGTATCTCCCAGGTTAACAAGTGAAACTCCTTTAAAACCCCTTGTCCCTCCAGATCAAGAGAGTCACAACTTTGGACAAAGTCCCCTGTTTTTCTCCTTTGTTAGCAAAGCAGTAAACCTCCCTTTTACTTTTTCTCAAACCCTGTCCTTATATTAAATTGGTATTAATTGGCTTCAAGGTCCGGAACCGAAATTTAAGTTACAAATTTTGATACCGCCCCTGACCCTGGAATTTTTGAGAGCTGACTACTGAAATGTTAGGAGATTCAGCGTGCTTGGGGAGAAAACCGAACCAGAGGAGCTAATCCTGTAAGTAAAAGACGGGACTGAGGGACTCCCAGCAGCTGCCAAAGTCCTGTTGCTTCAGTGAATTCCCTCCTTCCTTCCCTGCACTGTAAGTATTATGCCACCTCTGTCTTCTTAAAAAAGAGAAAAAGAAAAAGGAGACACTAAATGCAGTAAAGTCACCATGGAGACCTTTGATATTGCATTTCAGGTTCCCCCTTTGTGAAAACATCTGATGCCCTTGTGGGGACATATATCGTGCCACTGGTGTAGGAGATTTTTCTCTTTTCTGCTGTTTTAAAGGCTTCTGTCCTGTCAGCCATAGTCTGGAGCTCCTTTCTGTCTGTCTTTTGTCTTTGTTTCTGGCCATTTAAGACATGTGCAATAATGTGTTGATATTATAAATTGTTTCTTGGGAATGATCTTAGCTGAATGTGTGTCTAAAGGATGATGTTTTATTGTAACAATATGGTATCTGAATGGGTTTTTGAAGCATTGCACAATCTTGAAGTTAAAAGTCGGGTTTAGGTAATTTTTTAGTTTATGATTTCAGATAATTCATGCCAGAGAACTTAAATACTTAAAATGGAAAACTAAAGAATTCTACTTCCAAGTTGGCAAGTAACTTCCCAATCATTCAGTCTTTTTTTTAACCAATTTTTAATTGGGTAGCCTGGGAAAATGTCACAGTGTGTATCAGTGCATTAATTTGGACAAGGATAGTAAATCATAGTATGGTATCTGTTGACAAAAAAAGATGTTAAGGTATAAAATTTTGTGAATTATATCTTAAAATTGTATCATAATTTTCAACATCCTCACCTGAAAATTATGGTTAAAGTGCCTTAGGCCTGAGGTGTCTGCTTAGAATAGCAGTTTTGTCCAGCTCCTTCCAGAACTCAGCCAGGAACTATGTTGAAATGTAAATGAAAGAAGCCTGCAAACTCAGTAGGAGACTGATCTGATGTCTAAGTGGGAAAAAAAAAAGGTATATCAAATGGTATTTACTAATTACTGGCCAGTCATTTTTTCTAGGACTCTCATTTTTTTCCTTAGATTCTGTATTTTTTTTGAGCTCATTATTTTGATCCTACAGAACTAGGTTAATATTTTTCTGATCATTTCTATATTTGAACAACAGTGGAGTTTTGAAACATTGAAATGGAGATTTCACCTGCGAAAAGCTACAAGGCCTTACTATTATTATTTGTGCACACTTTTGTTATGTGTTGTATGTCTATATATCCATATGTTCGTATATCATATATGTGATATACAAATTAACATATATAAGGAGCGATCATTTAAAAAAAGCACTCATAAAAACAAATTTTAAAAAGTGGATTCAAAGATCTTTAATTCACGTGATTTAAATGATTCACTTTAAATTTGGATAAGCAAATAACAATAAATGTCTTTAAATTTAAGCTTACAAGTTTTTCTAGCTGCTCAAAAATGTAATAAATTATTAATGTCTATAAAATGTCTAATATGCCTTGGTTCTAGGACTTTTCCTTTAACAAAGAAATGGTTTACACTCTTCAATACATTTCTCTAATATTTTGATAAATAAGTGAAGTAAATTTGATATGGGATTACTCATTCATGAGTACTTTTGTTAGATATCTGATTGATTTAGTAAGGTCTGTATAAGTTTGTTCTAAAGTCTGTATACGATTGTAAAAATCAGTCATGTGATAAAGCGACACAAATTTCTTAAAACAAAAGTTTACCCATAACATTGTGTTTATAAAGTTTTATTTTTCTAGAACAAGCAACCATAAAAATTAAACAACTGATTAAATAAGAACTGTTATTTTAGAGCACTCTACTTCCATTTCTTTAAAAGCTAAACTTGGTTAATGTAAAAACATCAATGTCATTGTGATGCTATTAATGTGCTCATATCTTCCAGGTATACAATTCTGTAAGGTAGAAACTTTAAAAGAGCATTTCATCAAGCTGGTGTTCTGAAGTTGTATGGTAAAAAAAAAAAAAAAATATATATATATATATATATATATATATATATATATATATATATATATATATATATATATATATATAGGGGATTTATTTACTTGTTATCAATAAGATATATAAAGTTTTATGTTACTTTTTACATTGGGAAAAAATTTAAATATATTTTTAAGTTAATGAGCGCCTAATCTATGTAAAGGTTAAAAACTTTCAGCTTTTCTTTAATTCATGTTTTAAATGTGATATCATAGGGTGTTAGCTAATATTCATGTGACCTCAAACAATTTATGTAAACTGTGTAAAATGATATTTAAAAAACAAAGATCAGCTTTAGAACTAAAACACTTAAGATTTATATAGAGCCCTGCCTTACCTGAGATAAGGCTCTGTGTCTCATCTTACAACATGTGAGAATAACTACGAAAGCAGTAGGTCAGATGTTATTTAATTTAAAGTTATGTTTTTCTGTCAAGATTACTAGGATCTCAAAAAGGGGATATAATGTATAACTCAGCCTAAAATTCAGGGTAGCTATTACACGAACTAAGTATTTTTACTCTTGTTAATTTTATTTTGAATTTCCTTATAAGTTAACTAAAGATTCCCTGTTAGTGTTTTACAAAAGAGTTGCTTTTAGAACACAACATTGGTTAATTTAAGATAATAAGTCATCACCTACAAGACAGACAGAAAAATACAGATCCCAAATAATAAAAAGATAAATAATTTTAAATTATAGACATTAAAGCAGAGTACTCTTAATATAAGGCTGTTAAAATTTATTTGCTGGATGTTTAAGATTAGGATTTAAAATTTAATTTAAATGAAAAGGGACAATAAAACAAATATTTGGCTCTTGCCCTCTGAGTCAGTCTGTATCCAGGGAACAGGAGACTTCTCTAAAGAACATTGCAACTCTGAGCCACATAACCTCCTGATCAGGAAGATTAATGAGACCACTGGAGAACAGAAAGCCAATCAGTGCATTTTCTACGAAGAAGAGAGTCATCAGAGAAGGGAGATATTCCTGATGCTTCCGAGAGAAGCCACATGGTCAAGCAAGACCTGGACTCACCTAGCGCAAATGGCACTAGCAGAACTGAGAAGCTGCTCTCAAGTTTCCCCAGGAATGACTCCCATAAAATCTCAGCTGACTGTTAACAATAGATAGAAACAAAAGTCAGTTTTACTGCTTCATCTTAAACTCTTAGCAAAGACAGATAAACCCAAAATACAGCCATTCCTGGGCATTTTAAAAAATAATAGTTATAATAATATTTTAACGTATACACTTTATGGTAGCCTCCCAAAATAAGTAAGACTGGAGGCAACAAAGAAGGATTCTCAGACAGTAATGCCTGATGAGTATAAAAAGAGACTATCAAGAGGAGGTACCAGAGGCAGAAGTTTTTTGTTTAAGGCCTACAGATATTCCTAACCTACACAGGTAGGCTTGGTGTTTGCTAGTACGATTATCCAGCCCTGAATAACAGAATTAAAGGTTTCTCTATTACACACAGAGGTCATACTAGTAAAAGGAATTTGCAAGATCAGATGACATTAAATTATTAAACTGTATCTTATGGGGTGAAACAACTGTGACACTAAAAGTTAAGTTGAAAGTCCTGATAACTGGGGATATTGAAGACAGATGAGGGGACATCTATACAGTGACATGTTTCGGCTGCTGCAACATTTATTCAGTACTCATGGTTTTTGTTTCTCTCATAGAAGAACCCATCCCCAGATGACTTTACAAACTGTTCTACCACAACCAGACTTCAAACCGAATTGACTTCTAAAAGGCAACTCATATCCCTCATGCTGTGCCCCCTCATGTCACCCTCTCTCAGCTCAGAAGAAGCCAAAATGAGTGACGACTATCTTCTTACAACAGTGGAGCCAAAAATAGATAGACTTTCATTTTAAGTAATTAATTAAGTCAGGTAAAATCAGGGAGACTGGTTTTGTGTGTGTTCAAAAAATATGGAGACTGTTACGTGAGGTATTAAAATTCCCTCAGTGCTCTTCCCCTACCCTATCAAAGATTTGAAAGGGACACATTAGAAAAGGGGGGAATGATAGACCCAACCTGATCTTTTATTAAAATTTGGATCCATCTTGCCACAAAGCCATGAAAAGAAAATTTTGGCTTAACTATAAATTACACCAAATTCTGAACCTGCTTGGAATGCCTGCCCGTGGCCTTGAACTCACCCATGCCTGGCACTTTGACCAGGAACAGCCCTCTATGAAACTTTATTGACACCTCATAAATATTGGCCTTCCCTGGCCAGACAATGACCCTCTCTGAGGTTCTAATGGTTTTCATAAATTCTGATGTTGGGGCCAGCAAAAAAAAAAAAAAAAAAAAAAAAAAAAATATATATATATATATATATATATATATATATATATAAACTACGATTAGTGTGATGCTTGTCAGAGTTCTGATATTTGTAACCCCCCTGTAGTGTAAAATTCTGGGTTATAAACCTGGGCTGTAGGAAATTTGGGTGGCTGTCTTGTTCCCACTGTTTTGGGAGGGAGAGGCCACCTGGGCAGTGGAAATTATAAGCTTGCTTTAACTTGATTTTAATTGGAGTCAGTGGTCTTTTCTTGCATCCTGGTCTAATAGGTAAACGCTATCAAACATGCAGCTCTGCCGGCCTAAAGACTTCCTTAGAAACTGCCTCTGAGGATGGGCACTTGACATATATGTTGTTGTCAGTAGCTTTAGCTTTCTTTCTAATGAGACCATCAAAGCTGGATCTGCATCTATGTGACGTGGAGGACATGGTTTCTTATTTTCCAAAGGACATGAGGCAGCAGTGCTGAATTCACTCTTTGTAGGTAAACTGTGGCCACTGAAGGCTAAGTGACTCCCCGTGTGGACTGTGAAGCCATTTGGTCATCCTCCACTTTTCATGGTGTTTCTTGCTGCTGCACTGGGAGTTTGTTATTTGCTTCACAAAATACAAGGAATTCAGCTGGGACACAGTGCTGGAGAGAGTTCTGTCACATGAAATAGATGAGGGTCTGCAGGAGAATGCATCAACCAGGCTTCTATCCCACATAGCTTGTCCCCTTGACCATAACTCCTGATTCTGAACATTGTCCTGAAACATCTCCATATAACAAGATGCCTTATATGTAGAGTTATCAGACATATAAGTGATTCCTGGCTGCACAATGTCAGCCACAAGCCATTTGGAAGTCAATGTCAGATACACATGGCCCGACCACAGATGTTTTATCACACACCTGCACACAACAGCTCTGGGCCCACTACTCAGCAGGCTCCAACATACTGGCATCTCTGTTCTACATCATTTTCATGAAACCCAGTCAATCAAGGCACTGTCTGGTACACACTTCATCAGTAAGAGGACATTGAAAGGTTCTCCAGTGCCACCTGGTCATGAAAATTTCAAAAATTTCATTGTATTTATCTAGCCATTTTTCAAGGATGAAGTTGGAGAAATTGTGGGTTTCAATTCATTCAGAAACCATTAATGTTTGAGGAAGCACATTTCAAGGAAATTCTGGAGAACTCTCAGAGGCAAGGCTTCCCAAAGAGTGGCCAAAAGGACACATGAAGCCAGGCCCATTGAGGTCTACAATGTGAGGCCCATGTGTGTTTTGACTGTCAACAATGGCTGCCAAGTCTTTCAGAATAAAATAATGTGATGCCCTGGCAGAGATTGACAATGCTCTGCGGAAAGCCACCCTGGGCATTGATCTCAGTTTCCAAAGGCAACTCTCATGCGTGGTCTCCTAAAATTCCAACACAATTCATGGCAATACTTCTCTGAGGTCAGTTCCTGAACTCAGTCTGTAAGGGGAATCACACCAGAGTTCAAGCCACGTGGACCTAGTCATCTCTTCCAACCACCACACAAATGACCACAATTAAAAGCAAAACACTCCCAAATGGCCCTCATCTTCTTCCACATAGACACTCTTCATAGCCTCTGACTGGAGGTTTCCATGAGGGGCACAGCACAAGACAGTTTTCCAAATAAACTCCCTTGCCCCTCATTTGCCTAAAGTCAGGGTGGCCTGGACTCCCTTCCTGTGAACCAATAGTGATCATATAGTCCTGCTCTTAATACTGCTCTGCTTCTCTAATTTGAGGCCTACTGACTGTCTGGTATAGATTCTTTATGTGAATTGGTGTCATGAGAGAACCCAAGCCCTTATGTGCTAGCCTCTGTAGGGCTTTGAAGAACTGATTTGACACAAAGGATCCCTACTCTCACTTCATGGAGGTCAAGAAGCTTACAGAGGAAGGCGAGAGACTTCATCCACAATGACTGCTCTTTTGGCCATTTTCATTTTGCATGCAAACTGGGAAACTTTCTTTAGATCCATCAGTTGCTGAGAATCTAAGCCACTGCCTCACATAGGGCAAAGAGGCTTATTCAGCCACATCTCTTTCCAAAGCAATTAAGCAAAGAGCCACAGGTGATGCCCCTTCATTTCCATTTGAAAACTCTTTTCTTCTGGCTTCACAAAGGGGTGGCCTGGGGCAAAGATCTTCCTGACATTCAGGACAACAGAACAATAGGTAAGCAAAAGGCCCAATGCAGTGTTTTTCCACTGAGACTTTAATGGTCACACTGATATGTGAGTTTTCTGAGATGCTTCCATTCTCTTCAGCTATCCAGTACATGGCCATGTAACAGATCTTGAAGGTGGTACATATCTTGGAAACCAAACCATGAGGCTATTCTGGAGAGTGGCCAGTATTCAGGAAGAAAACAAGAACTTAGGAAGATAGTAGGTGTTGCCCATCCATAAGGCAAGCCTCTCTCCATTCTTTAATTGTGCAGGATGAATGCTGGCAAGCTTTCTACTAGACAGGACACAACCATTGATGCATTCGCTTTTCAAATGTCTACAACCACAGATACAGTGGAATGCACAGACATAGAAACACTCACGTTGTCAAACGACTTTCTAGAAACATTCCAGTCCAAACAAACAAACAGTCTTTCCTACCTATTCTCAGAAAAGAGACAAAACCACAAACTCACACGAACACCCACAACCGCACCTCCTTCCCCCAAGTATGTTGGTGAATATCTTGAGTGTCCTCTGACTGGTGGTCCATACTATGTTCCCCAAAAATGGCCTGTTCTGTCTCAGATCTGGTCTTCTTCACCAACTCTGTGAAGTTGTCAGGAGCCATGGTTGAGCCACTACCTGCTTTCTCAGAAAAGGCTCCTCTTCAGAGGTCTCCTGGCATTTGGCCATTCTCACTTCAGTAGGTACCAACAAAGACTGACTCTGTCCTTGGTAAATCCAAACATTTGAGACCACTGGGACTGGGACTGGGGCTGACTCTGGGTGCCTGGCTTCCTGGATCCCAAGTTCAGAGTGTTCCATCACCAAGGAAGTGTGTACTGATATTTGCTTCTAAGGGTCCCAGTAGATGGAGACTGCCTGTACTTCCTGTGACAGTTTCACAAGTTAGAATGGTATATCAACAATAGGCACCCGGGAACAGCTCTTCTCACAGGCCTGGTTTGGTCCATCTTCTGTACATTAAGAAGAGAAAGGCTGATTCAGATACATCTCTTCATCCTGACCCGGTTGTTTAACATTGAAAATGACTTTTGCTCTCTCAGGTCCTTCATAGCTGCCTTCTTCTTCTCCACGTATCATTTCTGCATGGACCTTTGAGGTTCTCATCAGATGGAAGATACCCTACAATCCAGTATTGGAAGATCAACTCTTTCCCTGCTCTTCTGTAAAGTTAGATTGAGCGAACAGTGTATGGTTAGGGTTAACAACATGTTCGATTGGGTTAGTAATAATTCTGCAGGATGAATAATGGTTATGGGAACATGCGATATTTACAAAATATACAGTTGAAATATAAATATGAAAACAGAAATCTAGGTAAGATTTGATGCCCAGAAGGGCATTGGGCCCTTGATTGGGATACTTAGCTTTGAATTAATTTCTGCACAGATGTCTCAGATAAATCAATATACAATGGTATAGGACATTGTACCTTGGATGATTGAATGTCGAAGAGAACATGCAGTCAAAAAGGGATAGTTGGTAGGATTAGAAAGATAGTCGGTAGTTTTAGAAAGATGAGTGAGTATAGGATTTGGACAAAATGGTCTTTAGCAATAGGGTTTCATGTAGAGAGTGAATGTAAATATCAGCACATGTTAAGCGGCAGTCACAATGATGAACTGGGGAAAATATATATCAATAGAGACATTAGGAAATCAGGCAAAGTATAAGGTGAGTAATAGGATTAGACATTTTCAACAGGTTTGAGGTTGAATATATAATCTTAGAAAGAAACAAATATGTAGTCACCAATAGGATCGACATTTGAGAGCAATAGGCAACCTGGACATGGATGATTTTAGTAATCCATGTTCAATTTCCATTTAGGCTTTAGTACAATCATAAGTGTGACATTTGCTTTTTTTTTCCAGAATATTACTATGATAAAATGTATATGTAGATCAGGTGACATGAGTATTTCTTTCACCATTTCTAGGAACAGTATTTTGAAGACGTGTAAATTAGTATTTTGAATACAAATAGGTGTACACTGTGTCTATGAATATAGAAATAATGCATGAATAGACCATAATGTAAATAAATAATATAACTGGTTCCAACTTAAATAATGGTTCGAGTTGATATCTGAAAATATACAGGAAACCTTATATTGATATATATCCATTCATTCAAACCAGTTATACATCTAATGGTAATATTAGGGTTATGGTTTATCATGAAGAATGTGTGAGTTTTGCTTCAAAGGTAATTGTGGAAATCGAAAATAATGTGTTTGGAAAGAAGTCTCATGAAAAACCAGTCATGTAACCTGGAGGAATACATGTGTTCTGAAGCAGGAAGTGATTGAAAGTGAAACAAAAGCCTTTACATTTCTGAACTTGTGGATGAAATATATATCTTATGATGTGCATAAACTGAGGAAATAGTAATGTACAAGTGTTGAAAAAAAATGAACGTCAAAATACACATCATATCCCATAGGAATCTACTTGCATTTATATTAACCTGGGTCAATTAGTGTAAAAATATTAGGATATGTATGCACAATTCACTGAACTTAGTTTTCAGTACTAGGAAACAAATACATATTTCAGGAGGATGAATATGTCTTAGAATAATCTTATGAAAAGTTGATTATAAATACGCACTTAAATATTAATGAATTTAGGGAGTACATAATAAGATACATTTATTTCATAATTTGAACACTCTGGAAAAAAAAATATATATATACAGACATTAAAATACACACACAGAAATTAAAAAGTATTAATATACAAGCCAAATGAAATTCACCATGAAATATATATCATCCACAGATCTAAAAATATTCATTTTACTGAACATGAATTTATGTATAATGTTGTTCAGCTAGGATACTCATGCATAGGTTGAATTTTCAGTTCCAACAGTGTTTAACAGGAGTGATCTCTTCTTACAATTTGTATCTGCCAAGTCAGCCACCTCACAAGAATGTACGTGTGGTACCAGGTAGGATTCTATATGTGCATATAAAAATATATGTGCTGATTAGGCTACAGAGAAATGGAGACATGAATTCACATATTTGTTAACTTTAAAAACACATGGAGAAGTGTTTCAACAAAAAATTCACTAGATTTAAAACTCCTACCATATATAATGCAAAAGGAACGTCCAAATATACACCTGGCATCCTCTGAACTGCTTGTATTTCAATTTGGTTTGGTCTATTTTTATCCATCATATTAGGATTTGTAGTCAGAGTCTAGTAGGGAGTGGGTTACTATGAGGGATTAAGTATTTTGAATGAATAATTGGAAAATGAATCCAATGTGTATGCAAATATGTGCTACAAAAAAATCTTCCCACTCTCATCCAGAACAATGCCTTGACATTACCTTCGCCCCAAGTAAGATACAATTAGAGGAGAAGAGTTAGAAAATCTATGAATACATATCTGGAATGGAAAATGCTCGGGAATTCACAACACTGGAGGTGGTAGAGGAGTTTCCAAAAGTAATGGAGACTGTAAACACTCCACAAACATGGAAGTGTGCAGGCCTCAAGACATCTGGGAAACTGTCATTGAGATTGTACACTTGAAATATATGTTGTTTTCAGGAGCTTTAGCTTCCTTTGTAGTGAGATCATCAAAGCTGTGTATGCATCTATGTTACATGGAGGACATGGTTTCTTATTTTCCAATGAACATGAGGCAGCAGTGCTGAATTCTCTCTTTGTGGGTAAGCTGTGGCCACTGGGGTCTAAGAATCTTTCCGTGTAGACTGTGAAGCCATTTGGTCATTCTCCAATTTTGTTGTGTTTCTTGTTGCTGCACTGGGAGTTTGGTATTTACTTCACAAAATACAAGGAGTTCAACTGGAACACAGTGCTGGAGGGAGTTCTGTCACGTGTGGTGGGTAAGGGTCTGATGGAGAATGCACCAATCAGGCTTCTATGCCACATTGCTTGCCCCCTTGACCATAGCAACTTGATTCTGAACATTGCCCTGAAAACTCTCCATCTAACAAGATGGCTTAATATACAAAAGTCTGCTGGCTGCACCATGTCAATCACAAGCATTTGGAAGCCAAAGTAAGATCCACATGACCCCACCACAGATGTTTTATCACACAACTGCACACCACAGCTCTGGGCCCACTACTCAGCAGGCTCCACCATACTGGCAGCTCTGTTCTACACCATTTTCATGAAACCCAGTCAAGGAAGGCACTGTCTGGTACACTCTTGATCAGCAACAGGACATCCAAAGGTTCTCCAGTGCCACCTGGTCATGGAAATTTCAAAAATTTCATGGTATTTATCTAGAAATTTTTCAAGGATGAAGTTGGAGAAACTGTGGGTTTCAATTCATTCAGGAACCATTAAATTTTTAGGAAGCACATTTCAAGGAAACCTCTGGAGAATTCTCAGAGGCAAGGCTTCCCAAAGTGTGGCCAAAAGGCCACATGAAGCCAGGCCCATTGAGGTCTACAATGTGAGGTCCATGTGTGTTTTGACTGTCAACGATGGCTGCCAAGTCTTTCATAATAAAATCATGTGATGTCCTGGCTGAGATTGACAGTGCTTGGTGAATAGCCACCCCAGGCTTAGATCTCAGTTTCCAATGGCGACTCTCATGCATGGCCGCCTAAAATCCCAACACAATTAATGGCAATACTTCTCTGAGGTCAGTTCCAGAACTCAGTCTTTAAGGGGCATCACACCAGAATTCCAGCCCAGGTGGACCCAGGATTCTCTTCCAACCACCAACAAATGACCACAATTAAAACCAAAACACTCCCACATGGCCCTCATCTTCTTCAACATAGACACTCTGAATAACCTCTGGCTAGAGGTTTCCATGACGGGCGCAGCCCAAGACAGTGTACAAAATAAGCTCCCTTGCCCCTCATTTGCCTAAAGTCAGGGTGGCCTGGACACCCTTCCTGTGAACCAAGAGTGATCAAATAGCCCTTCTTTAATACTGCTCTGCTTCTCCAGTTTGAGGCCAACTGACTGTCTGGTATAGATTCTTTATGTGAATTGGTGTCCTGAGAAAACCCAAGCACCTATTGGCTAGCCTCTGCCGAGCTTTGAAGAACTGGTTTGACCCAAGGGATCCCTATTCTCACTTGATGGAGGTCAGGAAGCTTACAGAGGAAGGCGAGAGACTTCATCCACAATGACTGCTCTTTTGGCCATTTTGGTTTTGGATGCACACTTGGAAACTTTCTTTAGATCCATCAGGTGCTGAGAATCTAAGCCACTGCCTCACACAGGGCAAAGAGGCTGATTCAGCCACATCCATTTCCAAAGCAATTAAGCAAAGAGCCACAGGTGACGCCCATCCTTTTCCATTTGAAAATTGATTTCTTCAGGTTTCACACAGGGGTGGCCTGAGGCAAACACCTTCCTGACATTCAGGACAACAGAACAAAAGTCCAAAGTAGTGTTTCTCCACTGAGACTTTAGTGGTTGCACTGATATCTGAGTTTTCTGAGATGCTCTCATTCCCTTCAGCTATCCAGTACATGATCATGTCACAGAGCTTGGAGGTGGTACATATCTTGGAAATAATACCATGAGGCTATTCTGGAGAGTGGCCAGTATTCAGGAAGAAAAGAGGAACTAAGGAAGATAATAGGTGTTGCCCATCCATAAGGCAAGCAGCTCTTGATTCTTTAATTTGGCAAGATGAATGCGGGGAAGCTTTCTACTAGACAGGACACAACCATTGATGCATTCGCTTTTCAAATGTCTACAAAAACAGATTCAGTGGGATACACAGACATAGAAACACTCGCATTGTCAAACGACTTTCTAGAAACATTCCAGTCCAAACAAACAAACCGCCTTTCCTACCTATTCTCAGAACATGAGACAAAACCACAAACTCACACCGACACCCACAATGGAACCTCCTTCCCCCAAGTATGTCTGTGAGTATCCTGAGTTTCCTCTGATTTTTGGGCCATACTATGTTCCACCAAAATGGCCTGTCCTATCTCAGAACTGGTCTTCTTTGCCAACTCTGTGAAGTTGTCAGGAGCCATGGTTGAGCCACTATCTGCTTTCTCAGAAAAGGCCCCTCTTCAGAGCTCTCCTGGCATTTGGCCATTCTCACTTCAGTAGGTACTAAGAAAGACTGACTCTGTCCTTGGTAAATCCAAACAAGTGAGACCACTGGAACTGGGACTGGGACTGGCTCTGGGTGCCTGGCTTCCTGGATCCCGAGTTCAGAGAGTTCCATCACCAAGGAAGTGTGATAGGTCACTTCCTTCACGAACTGAATGAGGTCACTGCGTTGGCAACCACTTTGTCCTAACAGTTGCTTCCAAGGGTTCCATGAGATGGAGGCTGCCCATACTTCCTGTGACACTTTCACAAGATAGAATGGTATATCAACCATAGGCACCCGGGAACAGCTCTCCACACAGGCCTGGTTTGGTCGATTTAATCTACATTAAGAAGAGAGAGGCTTTTAGACACATCCCTTCATTTTGACCAGGTTGTTTTACATGGAAGTTGACTTTTGCTCTCTCAGTCTTTCATAGGTGTCTACATCTTCTTCAGGGATCATTTCTGCATGGAACTTTGAGGTTCTCAGCAGGTGGAAGATCCCCTATATTCCTGTATTGTAAGACCAACAATATCCTTGTTCTTCTGTTAAGTTAGATTGAGGAAATATTGCATGTTTAAGGGTAATAACAGGTTTGATTTGGTTTAGGAATCATTCTGTGGGATGAATTAAGGTATTGGGAACCTGCGATATTTACAAGAATATACTGGTGAAATATAAGTATGAAAACAGAAATCTAGGTAATATTTGAAGTCCAGAAGGGCATTGGGTGGCCTGAACACCCTTCCTTTGATTCAGGAGTGATCAAATAGCCCTGCCGCTAATACTGCACTGCTTCTCCAATTTGAGGCTTACTGACTGTCAGGTATAGATTCTTTATATGATTTGGAGACATGAGAAAACCCAAGCACCTATTGTCTCATGCCACAGCAAATGGTTTATTGGGGCCCAGCATGCTGGGGCTCAAAGCTCACTTCAGAGGAGCAAAGAACAAAGAGCCCCGAGAACAACTTGAGAAGATATTATATACAATCTTTAGAGAGTGCAGGGACTTTATATACATCATAGCCTCCTTTAGCAAATCAACATATGTGGTAAGCCATTGTTGTAGATTGTGGCTGCCATTAGAAGATGGCGCCGGCTTCCACTGTGGCCTGTAGTAAACAATTCCTTTTATGGAGAGATGGCACGCTATCCCTTGCTACCCTATGAGAAAGATCCACGTGGTGGTTTAAGATTGGTATGTGGGAGGCTTTATTATACTGTGCTTGGGCGCTCGGGAGGAGGGGGGTCACTCGAAGATACTTTAATCAAGGCCTGAATAAACTGCTGAAAGAAGATTTCTGAGTTGCGTCTTCACTGCGGGCAAGGGGTCGCGACAAGTGGTGCCGAGACCCGGGAACCAGAACTTTCAGTAGTCAGGTGTGGTGCACCGGTTAGTCCCAGGTAAGTGGGATCCACGATCAAAGCGGGGATTAGTCCCAGGTAAGTGGGATCCATGATCAAAGCGGGGCAGCTCCTCTGTAAAGCAAGAGAGAGCGTTACATTTTATTGCAGCTGCACTGTGTACTTTCACTTTTGTTTTTTGTGTGTCTTTTGTTGTGTCATGGGTGCCACATCTTCAAGTCTGCTTCTCCTGGTCCTACATGGCCTGTTACGTTCCAAGGGACTAGAAGTGAAACGTAGTACTTTACAGAGATTTTTACAGAAGACAGATATTGCTGCACCGTGGTTTGCGTTTTCGGGCAGCCTTACTATACCTAGCTGGGACAAATTAGGGAAAGATCTAGATTTCGCTCGTGAACAAGGCACCTTAGAGGGTGGTGTTATACCACTTTGTAAGTTAGTTAGAGGATGTATAGTAGATAGTAAATGCCAGGAAGCTGTGAGTGAGGGTCAAGCTGTTCTTGAGCAACTACATGAGGAAAAGTCTGAAGGATCACATAGTGAAGTGGCAGAGAGCACTGGGAGTAAGAGTAGTGAGAAGGCAAAAGAGCCTGAAACTAAAAATAGGAGAAGGCTCTACCCAGACTTGGCTGAATTAAAAACGCCTGCGAACACAAGCGGCTCAGAGAGTTCTGAGGACCTTGATATATTCCTACAACAACTACGCAAGATAAAAATGAAGAAAAAGAAACAAGGGATACAGGGCACGCAGGCCTACTGTAAAAAGGGGACGGGATCCAATATTGGTCAACAACACTCTGAGGAGGAGGAGGTAGAATATCTCGAAAAAGATATGGTGCCGGTTGCCCCACCCCCGTATGTGGGGGGGAGCCAAAATTCCGGGAGATCTTATCATGCGCAAGTTTGGAGGACAGTTAATACAGATATGGGACTTGCATACCCTGTATTTCAGGACAATAACAGGGGAAGATATCATGAGCCTTTAGACTTTAAGATAATTAAAACCTTGGCGGAATCTGTCCGCACTTATGGCGTGGATGCCGCTTTCACCCTTACTCAGGTGGAGGGACTTGCTAGATTTTGTATGACTCCTTCAGATTGGGCTAATCTAGTCTGCGCTTGTGTCTCCCCAGGGAAATTTTGGATTGGAGAGCATTTATGCGAGAGGGTGCAGTAGAGCAAGCTGCTCAAAATCATGCAGCGAGACGCCCTGCCTAGGATAAGGATATGCTTTTGGGACAAGGCAAGTTTGCTAATCAACAAACAGGATACCCCCCCGAACATTCACGCCTTGTCAAGATCACTCTTGGGAGAAACATCAGGTCTCTAAGGGTTTCTCTCTTTCCCCCTCTCATAAAAGATACTTATATAATTCTTCCAACTGTAATTCCTCTATAGGAACAGGTTGGTCTTGGTTTCAATGGTTAATTTCCAATGAAAAGGGAGCCACAGCTGATATCTCCACTTTGGCTCAATTACGAGGAGTCAAAAGCTGGTTGTTTAATGTTTCTGGTAGTATCCAAGACTCGGATCGAGGTAGGAGACTTGGAAATATTTCACATAACTCACAATTAAGTAATGCTACGTTATCCTCTGCAGCAGTCTGTCTCCAATCTCCGTTCCTGTTTCTTTTGGCTAATGATACATCACAGGGGATGCTTAATTGTTCTAATGTTACCTGTTATTTAACTGAGAGTTGGAATGGCTCTTGGACTGTGGCAGTGATTATGAAAATTCCAACCTTTGTCCCAATCCCAGTTACTGTGGATCCGGAATCTTTTCCTATTGTTGAACTGATTAGAGCCCGTAAAGATTTTGGTATTATGGCAGTTATAGTGACAGCTGTGGCGGTATCTGCTGCTGCAGCAGTTACAGCTGGAGTAGCCATGGCCAGCCAAGTACAAACTGCTGCCACTCTTAATGAGGTTATTCAACAAACATCCACCATACGTAAATCTCAAAGTAGAATTAATCAACACAATTTATCTGGGATTCTGGCTGCTAATCAAAGGATAAATCTGCTTCAAGATCAAGTTGAGAAATTGTCTGATCTAGTATATTTAGGTTGTGTTGATCAACGTGCACATTTATGTATAACCTCTGTCAGATTTAATGATTCCAGGAATGCCTCCCACATCATCGGGAAATATTTATCCGGAACCTGGTCCATTGAAGCAGAAAACTTACTCCAATCTCAACTAACTCAAATTGCTGTTTTGAATAGTACCTGTGTCGAACCAGTGACTTTGGGTCAATTCACCAGTTGGCTATCTTCTGCCTTTTCCTTCTTTAAGGAGTGGGTGGGAGTGGGCATTTTGGGGGCAATGTGTTGCTTCGGTATTATACTTTGTTTGTGGCTTCTCTGTCGCCTTAAAACTCGCCATACACAGGAGAAGGCTATGATTGTATAGGCTCTTGCGGCCTTGGAAAATGGCATGTCTCCGCAAATCTGGCTTGCGCATCTTAAACAGTGATTTTCTGGGCATGGCCATTGCACCCCAAGTTAATTTCACAGTGCACTGGGATTGGCATGTCCTCTTTCTTATTCTCCCCCAGTACTGAATAGCCCTTGCACTCTGCAGGTCTTGTTACCATTGCACGCAGATGGGTTTTAGGACTGGTCTTTCTTCTCGGCTACAGACTCTTTACTTTCCTCTGGGGCTTAGGGATTGTGTTGCCAACTAAAAATTTGTTATTGTTACCAGGCTACCTGTGTTGCCCTACTTCTCGCCGTCGTCAAGATGCAGGATGCGAGGCAAAGCACTGCACTTGAGTGATCCCTCAACGGACCTCAAGGAAAGCATGTCCTATTGCATGCGGGTTTGATGTCCACGCCCCCGCCCTACGAAAAAAGGCGTTGGCTGATATGGGGTCAGGTCTGGGGAAGGCGCCTCCTTAGGACTGAACCATACATTGCAGCCGCTTCTGCACAGTGGGATAGGACCTCTAGTTTCGCCTGCATTGTTTTATAAAATAGAAGGGGGAACTGTGGTAAGCCATTGTTTTAGATTGTGGCCGCCATTAGAAGATGGCGCAGGCTTCCACTGTGGCCTGTAGTAAGCAACTCCTTTTATGGAGAGTTGGCACGCTATCCCTTGCTACCCTATGAGAAAGATCCACGTGGCGGCTTAAGATTGGTACGTGGGAGGCTTTATTAGACTGTGCTTGGCGCTCGGGAGGAGGGGGGTCACTAGAAGATACTTTAATCAAGGCCTGAATAAACTGCTGAAAGAAGATTTCTGAGTTGCGTCTTCCTTGCGGGCAAGGGGTCGCGACAATCATATACTGTGGGAAAATCAAATAACAACTGTAAAACATGATTAGCACATTCATGTGCGGGAACAGTTCGGGCAGGGGGTGATTGGTCAGCCCTGAGAAGGGGTATACATTTAAACTGATTGGTTGAAGCCCTGAGATGTATACGTGCTGACATGCACGGTTTCTGGGAAGGGGTTGTTAAGTAACTAGGTGGTCAGGGAAGATTTCAACACATCTAACGGGCAGTTCCAGGAATTGTCTTCACTGACACAGGAATTTCAGGTTCTGAGCACAGCTTGTAAACTTTACAAAACCTGTTTCTTTACGTTTCAATTTCAATTTCATTAATTCTTTCATTTCTCACTCCTTTTTCTGCCTACTTTTAATCTTAAAAGTAATGAATCATAATTATTGTGGGGTCTCATATTCTATTTCTGCCAGTGAAGTGTATTTCTGTCTGATTACCATGAGTTTTACCTGCCCAATCTGAGCCTGGAGAAAGAAAACTATGTAGTTAAGCAAACGAGGTCCCACAGTTATCAACACCATAAGCATGATCAGGGGTCCAGCTAAGGCTGATAGGAGTGTAGTTAACCAGGGGGACTGGGTATATCATGACTCAAATCACACTTGTTGAATCTCCCTTTCTCTCTGGTGCTCTACAAGGAATTTTCTCAATTTACTCATGGATTATTTTACAACTCCAGTATGGTCAGCATAAAAACAGCATTTTTCTCTCAGTACAGCACAGAGGCCCTCCTCCCTCATGAAATGGAGGTCTAATCCTCGACTGTTCTGTAAAACAACTTTAGAGAGAGAGGTTAAGGATTCCTGCAAAAGTGTGATGGAGGTCTCTAACGTCTTCAAGTCTTGATTTATTGCTGTTTCTAATCAGGCCATTTGTGGTGACCCATGGATCATATCAGCTGTTCCTGTACCCACTCCTGCAGCAGCTCCTAGCCCCAATAGGATGGCTAGAGTAAGGGACACTGGCTCCCGGCAAAATCGGGTTGGTTGTCCCCCTAGTAGACCTTCAAAGGATTCTGCATCATGATAGAGCACCCTGGGGAGTATCTGCACCATTATACAATAATGTACAGAGCTGTCAAATACCTGGGCTGAAATGCAAGGAGTTCTGTCTGTGTGGAGTTCAGTACCATAAAGGTTCCTTTAATTAGTTCCCAGGGGGAGGAGTCAGCTGTACTCTGGACTGGGGAAGTAGGCAAAGATGGAAACTGCGAAGTATGAGATGGTAGAGGGGTTTTGGTAGATCTAGGCATGGGAGGTTGAGGAGGCTTAATTCCTGACTTGAGGGGATTGGGCCCTATTGCTGTGGGATTTTCTTCCTTTTTTAGCCGGATGGTGAACCAGAGACCAAAGTCATAACCAGGGCCATTAATATAGAATCGCATTCCCCAAGTATTTCCCATAGGCCATGTTGTTCTGAGGTAGCCCCTTCCTTTGGAAGTGAAAGTTATATTGAGGGGGTAACATAGACTATTTTTTCCACAGCAAGTTTTTGACACCACTTGGATAGCGGCACATTTATTGGGATCAATCCAGATGTCATTTCATCCTACCCAAATCATACTGTCTGGGGAGTTTGCGTTTCACAATGTAGGTCCCGTGTGTTCACAACCCCAAGATCTACAATAAAAGTCACTGGGTCCTCCACAGGTTTGGGCCTGTTTGTGACTTCAGAAATCAGCTGGGCACACTTAATACACAAGACTGGCTAGTTTACACCTGAGCTGGGGGAGATGACATCAATAATTCATGGGGTAAGTTGGTCTATGTTGCCCTGGTTTGGGTTTGAGTGGCATCTGTGTGGGGTCCACTATGTCAGGGAGATCCCAGTCAGAGAGGCCTATGGCAAGCTGACAAATATCCGGGTGGAGAGATGGCCACCAAGTCCATAAGGGGGCTGTATGTGAAATAGACCACACTACTTGCCCAGTAGGATTTATAAAACTTGCCATTGTTGCTGAACAGGCTGATGGGGATTAGGACTGCTGGTGGTCAGGGGAAGAATCCATAGCCCTACCCACACCACGGACATGCAACTTGAGAGGGTTACCAGTCTGTTCCAGTTTCCAGCCAGAGTCTGGAGAGGGCGCAGGATTGAGATGGGAGGTATGGATCCAGGAAGTGATCCCATCCACTTTCACCACTGTAGGTGTTATAAGCAGCACCTGGTATGGTCCTTTCCAGCAGGGTTCCAGGGATGACACCTGACACTGTCTCATGTAGACGAAGTCTCCCACTTGATATCAATGTGGAGTTCCCTCGTCTCCAGGATGATAAGCAGTGGCCAACTGTTTTCACAGGTATCGCTGGGTGCTGGGTTTGTTCAAGGGCTTTAAGTCTGTCTAGCAAGGGGGTGTTGAAGGAATCATTAATCTCAGAGTTGGGGTTAGGTCCCTTAATGGAGGAGGGGCACCGTAGAGAATTTCATAAGGGGTGAGGTTACACAAAGAGGCGGAGGGGTATTTCTTGCACGAAAAAGTGCATGAGGGAGGAGCATAGTCCAATTTTTTATGCCAGTCTCCAAAATTAATTTCGTTAAGTCTCTTTGATGGTTCTATTCATCGTTTCTATATGTCCTGAGCTCTGGGGTCTATAAGCACAATATAACTTCCAATTAATCCCCAGGGTCCTGGAAAATCCCTGACTTACCTTGGCCATGGATGCCGGTCCGTTATCAGACCCTATTACCTTAGGCAGGCCGAACCTTGGAAAACTGTCTTCTAGGATCTTTTTGACCACCATCTGAGCTGTTTCTTTCTTCATGGGGAAGGCTTTGACCCATCCTGAAAAAGTATCTACAAAGACTAGGAGATATTTAAGTCCATACCTTGCTGGCTTAATTTGAGTAAAGTCCACTTCCCAGAATTGTCCTGGTCTGGTTCCTCGTATGCGCATCCCTGCAGGACTCTTGGATGGGAAAGTATTAACTAATTGGAAGACTTGAAAAGCTCTAGTCACCAGCTCAGCTATTTTTTTCCTCTGTGAGTCAGTCAATAATAAGTCCTTTATTCGGTCCTTTAAGAGTGCTTATAACTTCTTTGAGCCTAAGTGGTTGAGCTGGTGTACATCTTTGACATAAAGGTGGGCTTTTTGAAATTGTAAACTTGGCTCTGTAGGGTCCCAGAGTTCTCTATCTGTCTCCTCAGATGATAAGTTGCCTGAATGTTCCGGGGCGGCCAAGTCTCCTGATTTTTGTTCCCCCCGGTGTGAAAAAAGTTAACAGAGTCACTCCGTTTAGGGCTGCCAATTAAGCTTCCTCATCTGCCCTTCTGTTTCCAACTGCCACGGGATTGTTTCTCTTCTGGTGCCCTGGACAGTGCACTATAGCTAGTTCCTTATGGCCCTGCACTGCTGAGTGAAGGTGGAGGATCTCATCTTTATTCTTTATTTCTTTCCCGGCAGAGGTTAATAGCCCCCATTGTTGGTAAATAGTCCCGTGCATATGAACAGTGGCAAATGCATAGTGGCTAACAGTTTATATGGTGGCCCTTTTGCCTGTTGCTAGTTCCAATGTTTCATAAGGGCAATCAGTTCTGCTTTTTGGACTGATGTCCCTTCTGGGAGACCAGAGTATCAGATGAAATTAGTTTTGCTAACTGCTGCTGCTCCAGCCCGCTGCTTACCATCTTGGAGGAAGCTGCTGCCATCCGTAAACCATACAACTTCAGGGCGAGGCAGTGGCTGATCCTTCAAGTCTTGTTGTATACTGGTTTCCTTGCCAGTATGTGTTGACACTCATGAGTGACGGGTCCTGATGATTCTTCTGGCAGCAGTGTAGTTGGGTTGAGTGGAGCAGGGGGTCCCAGCGTTATTCTGTCTTTGTCAAGCAAGAGGCTCTGGTAGTGGTTTATTCTGGAGTTTGATAGCCACCTCTCTGGAGGCTAACAGATCATGCTCTCCAGGGCATGGGGGGATATAATGGTTAGCTTCTGTCCCAATGTTAATTAATGAGCATCTTTTATTAGAAGGGCTGCCGCTGCTATAGCACTTAAGCAATGGGGCCACCCGCTAGCCACTGGGTCCAGTTTTTTGGATAAATACGCTACCGGCTTTTTCCAAGGTCCAAAAGACTGAGTGAGCACTCCCCGTGCTATTCCTTTCTTTTCCTCGATGTAGAGAGTGGAGGGTTTTCTACATCTGGGAGTGCTAAGGCCGGAGCAGATAGCAGCATCTTTTTTTGACATTATCAAAAGCTTGTTGGTGCTCAGGGGTCCATTGGAAGTGGGCATCCCCCTTTATCAGCGGGTATAAAGGGGCAGCCAAAGATGTTAACCCAGGAGTCCATAACCTGCAAAAGCTGGCAGTCCCAAGAAACTCTCTGAGTTTTCTCTTATTAGATTGGGGCAGTATCTGCACAACAGTTTTTTTTCTGGGCTCAGGGAGCCATCGTTTGCCACCCCTGAGAGAATAACCCAGGAAGATTACTTCTTGCTGACAAATTTGGGCCTTTTGGCAGAAGCCTTATATCCAAGCCGAGCAAGCTCGAATAATAGTGCTTGGGTCCCAGACTCATAGGTCTCCTTGGTGTCGGCTGCCAGTAGAAGATCATCCACTATTGGAGTAGGGTGACTTCGGGGTGTGCAGTTTTGAAGTCATTGATGTCTCCGTGGAGGGCTTCATCAAAGAGAGTGGGGGATTTTTTGAACCCCTGTGGGAGTCTAGTCCAGGTTAGTTGGCCAGATGTTCCAGGTTCTGGGTCTATCCACTCTAAAGCTAACAGCAACTGACAGTACTTATGTAGAGGCGAGCAGAAGTAAGCATCTTTTAAGTCCAGCAGAGTGTACCATTTCCGCTACGGATTCAGAGTGCTAAGCAAATTATATGGATTGGGTACTGTGGGGGGAATGTCCTGCACTCTGTTGTTGATCTCTCTTAGGTCTTGAACAGGACGGTAGTCCCCAGTTCCTGGCTTTCTTACTGGTACCGGGGGGTGTTCCAGGCTGATTGACTGGGCCTTAGGACCCCAAGAGCCAGGTATTTATGAATATGGGGCCTTATCCCATCCTTAGCTTCTTTGCTTAGAGGATATTGTTTAACACTAATTGGAGACGAAGAGGCTTTTAATTCTACTACTATTGGAGGTTGTTGATGGCTAGACCTAACCCAGCAGTTTCTGCCCAGGCATTAGGATAATCTTTTATCCATTTATGGGGTAGTTTGCCTGTTTGATTAGTCCTATGGGGCGCAAAGAGTTGATGTTCATCTTCTACGGACATAGTCAAAGATGTGACTATGGGAGTTTATACTGAACGCTATAGAACCTCCACTTGGGGAGCATTAGGTTTAAAGGTTATTCTAGTCCGGAGTTTGGTAAGCAGATTCCTGCCCATCAATGGGGCCGGGCATTCTGGAATTACTAGGAAACAGTGGTGGACTTTTCCCTTTCCGAGGTCCATGTTCATCTTAGTTGTCCAAGCCCGATATCTACTGCCATTAGCCCCTTGAACTAGGGACCATTTAATTGATAGGGGGGCCAGTGAAGTCTTAAGGGCTGAGTATACTGCTCCTGTAATCACTTCAAAGTTCACTGTGTTCCCCTCAACTTCAAATGTTACTATGAGCTGGGGAAGGGGATCTCAGCCACTAATTTTCTAGTCCTCTTCTAGAGTCAGCACGGCGGGCTGGCGTGGCTGCTTCTTTTGGGGGCACTCTTTGGCCCAGTGTTCTTTTTTATTACAGTGGGCACATTGATTTGAGGCCAGGGGCAGCCTTTGGCGTGGGCCCAGGTAACCCTTTATGTATCCCTGCTTTTTAACTTCTGGCCTATTTGCTGCTGTGACCCGAACCTTAGGCAATGCTTTACTCTGCCATTTGCTTCTTTCCTCCTTCTTTTGTTCCCTTTCCTTCTCTCTCTCCTCTATTCCCTTTCCTCCTCAGTTTCTCTCTTATAATATGCTTTCTCAGCTTCTCTGACTAAATCTCTTAAGGTCATATCTTATAATCCATCTAGACGTTGTATCTTTCTCTTAATATCTAGGGCAGTCTGCTCGATAAAGGCCATTGCAACAGATGCCTTTTGGTCTTCTGCCTGAGGATCAAAAGGAGTATATTTCCTATAGGCTTCCATAATTCTCTCCAGAAACATAGAAGGAGACTCATTAGGCCCTTGGATAATCTCTCTTACCTTGGACAAATTAGTCGGCCCTCTGGCGGCCGCTCAGAGACCCACTATTAGAGAACGGCGATAAGTGGACAGATGCTACCTACATTTAAAGGTGTTGGGGGGTCCCAGTTGGGTCGGTTCATGGGCCCGTAGGGATGGAGAGGGAGCATCACAGGGGCTTCCGAGTTTTCTATTATCCATCTCCTGCGGGTTTTTTTAGGTGGCCCAGCTTCCTTCAGGGGAGCAGGGGCTGCTGCTGCTGCGGGGAAGTCCCCTGGAGGGCTTGGGTCTGGCCCAATTGCCTCTAGCGGCGGAGAGGCTGAGTCAGCGGCGGGAGGATCATCTGGAACATGTTGTGGGTTGGGGAGCGAGGGTAGTGGATAAGGAGAGAGAGGAGTGACTTGTGACTCAGAATGGAGGGAAGAGGGGGAGGAGCAGAATGTTGGAATGATAGGATCGTGGGGCAAGGGGTATATGGCTGTTGATCTGGGTGGCCACGTGGCCCCGGTGAAAGACAATATCTCTGACTTTTCGGATTAGAGGGAAGTGGAAGGATTCTTCTGGGGGCCATCCGACTCCTAGGATGGGCCATTCTGAAGCACAGAGAGTCTGCCAGGTCCGGCATTTTACTGAAAAAGAAAGATTCTTGGTACTTGAGCGGACATCAGTCCAATGATCAAGGTTAAGGGACAGAGGCATGGAAGTGCTTTGTCCCATAATGTCCCATAATGGGAGTTACTCAAACAGGGACAGTGAATACACAAACATGACACAGACAAAGACAAACAGTAAACCTTTAACATGAGTCCAAGACAAAGATTAGAACTGAGTAACTGGCAAAACATGATGGGTTAGACAATAAAGACAGACAGTAAACTCAACATGAGTTCCTGACAATGAACAAAACTGAGTAGCCAGCAAAACCTGATGGGCTGGAAAACCGAATCGTGAAGCAAAAAATAACCGAGTTGAGGAAACTACTAATCCTCTATTTCCCGAGTCCTCTGGAGTGTCCCCCAGGGACGTGGCCTGTGGCTCTGTGACACATCTGTCAGCCACCGTCGCAGAGAGCTAATGTTCTTCAGCGACAGCCATTTTGCCAAGCCCTAACCTGAAACCTGAAACCAGAAAGAGGCACCTTACTTACTCTGAAAGGAGTCCGTTGGGGTCTTTTTTCGTCACTGCTGGATTTCTCAGCTAGGGCCTCCAGATGAAAAGGTGGGCCGAACGTTGGAGGAAAAGACCACCAAGAGAATTTCTCATGAAACAGCAAAGGGTTTATTGGGGGTCCAGCATGCTGGGGCTCAGAGCTCACTTCAGAGGAGCAAGGAACAAAGAGCCCCGAGAACAACATGAGCAGATTTTATATACATTCTTTAGAGAGGGCAGGGACTTAACATACATCATAGCTTCCTTTAGCAAATCACCGTATACCGTGGGAAAATCAAATAACAACTCTAAAACATGATTTGCACATTCATTGGTGGGAATACTTCAGGCAGGGTGTTATTGGTTAGCCCTGAGAAGGGGTATACATTTAAAATGATTGGTTGAAGCCCTGAGATGTATATGTGCTGAGCTGCACGGTTTTTGAGAAGAGGTTGTTAAGTAACTAGGTGGTCAGGGAAGATTTCAACACACATCTAAAGGGCAGTTCCAGGAATTGTCTTAACTGCCACAGGAATTTCAGGCTTTGAGTGCAGCCTGGATACTTTACAGAACCTGGTTCTTTACGTTTCAATTTCAATTTCTTTTATTCTTTCAGAACCTTACAAAGGAAGGCGAGAGACTTCATCAACAATGACTGCAATTTTGGTCATTTTGGTTTTGGAAGCAGACATGGGATCTTTTTTTAGATCCTTACGGTGCTGGTAATCAAAGCCACAGCCTCACACAGGGCCAAGAGGCTGATTAAGACATATCCCATTCCAAAGCAATTACTTCTCTGAGGTCAGTTACAGAACTCAGTCTCTGAGGGGAATCACATCAGAGTTCAAGCCCAGGTGGACCCAGTCATCTCTTCCAAACTCCACACAAATGACCACAATTAAAACCAAAACACTCCCCCAAGGCCCTCATCTTCTTCCATATATACATTCATCATAACCTCTGGCTGGATGTTTCCATGAATGTCACAGCCTAAGAGAGTTTCCAAAATAAGGTCTCTTTCCCTTCATTTGCCTAACCACAGGGTAGCCTGGACACCCTTTCTGTGAACCAGGATTGATCACATAGGTCTGCCGTTAATACTGCTCTGCTTCTCCAATTTGAGGCCTACTGACTGTCAGGTATAGTTTCTTCATGTGATTTGGAGTCATGAGAAAACCCAATCATCTCTGCAGGGCTTGAAAGAACTCATTTGTCCCAAAGGATCCCTATTCTCACTTGATGGAGGTCAGGAACCTAAAAGAGGAAGGTGAGAGACTTCATACACCATGACTGATCTTTTTTGCATTTTGGTTTTGGATGCACACATTGGATTTTTCTTTAGATCCAACTGGTGCTGAGAATCTAAGCCACTACCTCACACAGGGCAAAGAGGCAGATTCAGACACATCCCTTTACAAAGCATTTAAGCAAAGAGCCACAGGTGATGCCCATTCATTACCATTTGAAAACAGTTTTCTTCAGGATTCACAAAGGGCTGGCCTGAGGCAAAGACCTTCCTGATATTCATGGCAACAGGCAAATAGGTTAGCAAAAGGCCCAAAGCAGGGTTTCTCCACTGAGACTTTCCTGGTCACACTGATATCTGAGTTTTCTGAGATGCTCGCATTCCCTTCAGCTATCCAGTACATGGCCATGTCACAGAGCTTGGAGGTCGTACATATCTTGGACACAAAACCATGAGCCTATTCTGGAGAGTGGCCAGAATTCAGGAAGAAAACAGGATCTTGGGAAGATAGTAGGTGTTGCCCATCAATAATGAAACCTGCAATCCATTCCTAAAATGGGCAGGATGAATGCTGGGAAGCTTTCTACTAGACAGGACACATCCATTGATGAATTCTTATTTCTAATGTTTTCAACCACGGACACAGTGAGATACACAGACATAGAAACACTCACCTTGTCAAACGACTTTCTAGAAACAGTCCACTCCTAACCAAACATACCGACTTTCCTACCTATTCTGAGAACATGAGACAAATCCACAAACTCACACCCACATTCACAAAGGCCCCTCCTTCCCCCAAGTGAGTCTGTGACTTTCCAGAGTGTCCTCTGACTGGTGGACCATACTATGTTCCCCCGAAATGGCCTGTCCTGTCTCAGATCCGGTCTCCTTGTCCAACTCTGTGAAGTTGTCAGGAGCCTGGGCTGACCACTACCTGCTTTCTCCGGAAAGGCCCGTCTTCAGAGCTCTACTTGCATTTGGCCATCCTCAAATTATTAGGTATCAAGAAAGACAGACTCTGTCCTTGGTAAATCCAAACAAGTGAGCCAACTGGGACTGGGACTGGGACTGGCTCTGTGTGCCTGGCTTCCTGGATAACAAGTTCAGGGAGTTCCATCACCAAAGATGTGACTTAGGTCAATTCCTTCAGGAACGGAATGAGGTCACTGCCTTGGCAACCACTTTGTCCTAACAGTGGCTTCCAAGGGTTCCTTGAGATAGTGGCTGCCCCTACTTCCTGTGGCACTTTCACAAGTTAGAATGGTATATAAACCATAGGGACCGAGGAGAAGCTCTCCACACAGGGCTGGTTTGGTCCATCTTCTTTATATTAAGAAGAGAGAGGCTGATTCAGACACATCGTTTCATCCTGACCAGGTTGTTTGCAATGGAAGATGACTTTTGCTCTCTCAGGTCCTTTATATCTGCCTACATCTTCTCCTGGGATCATTTCTGCATCAACCTTTGAGGTTCTCAGCAATTGGAAGATCACCTACATGCCTGTATTGTAAGACCAACTCTGTCTATGCTCTTCTGTAAAGTTAGATTGAGAGAACAGTGTATGGTTAGGGTTAATAACATATTCTATTTGGGTTAGGCATCATTCTGCGGAATGAATAATGGTATTGGGAACCTGCAATATTCACAAGAATGTATCGGTGAAATATAAGTATGAAACCAGAAAATCTAGGTACGATTTGAAGCCCTGAAGGGCATTGGGCCCTTTAGTGGGATACTTAGCTTTGAATTATGTTCTGCACAGATGTCTCAGATAAATCGATATGCAATGGCATAGGACCTTGTACCTTGGATGATTGAATGTAGAAGAGAACATCCAGTCAAAAATGAATAGTCCGTAGGATTAGAAAGATAGTCGGTAGGTTTAGTAAAAAGGGTGAGTATAGGAATCGGACCAAAAGTTCATTAGCAATATTGTTTCGTTTAGAGAGTGAATGTAAATATTAGCACATGTGAAAAGTCATTCACAATGATGAACTGGAGAAAATATGTAGGAAAAAGATATCAATAGAGACATTAGAAAATCAGGCAAAGTATAAGGTGAGTGATAGGATTAGACATTTTCAACATGGTTGAAGTTGAATGTATAATCTTAGGAAGAAACAAATATGTAGACACCAATAGGATTGACATTTCATAGCATTAGGCAATCTGGACATGGTTGATTTTAGTATTCCATGCTCACTTTGCATTTTGCTTTGGTGAAAGGTTAATACAATAGGTACTTGTCACTTCCTGTTTTTCTGTATGCTTATCAAAACACTGTTGAAATCTTGAGAACTGTTTGCTAATTTGTTCCCAGAATGTGCTGTCCCCAACTGCCAAACTGCAGAATGTACTCCCTCACCTGGTTGCATGCAAACCACCCACTCGCCCTGACCCATCAAAAATTTCCTTCCATGCCCTCTCCAAGAAAAGTATATAAGCTCTCTTTAAGCTGTTCTCAGGGCTCTCTACTCTTTTCATGTGAGCTCTTAGCCCCAGCATGCTGGACCCCCAATAAACCGTTTGCTGTAGCTGAGTGAAAATGGTATACTCTTCTGGAATTAAAAGATGCTTTCTTTTGCTTGACTCTGCATAAAGATAGTCAGTTTCTGTTTGCTTTCGACTGGGTAGACCCAGAAACTGGAACGTCTGGTCAACTAACTTGGACTAAACACCCACAGGGGTTCAAAAATTCCCCCACTCTCTTTGATTCAGCCCTCCACAGAAATCTCAACAACTTCAGAACTACGCACCCCAAAGTCACTCTGCTTCAATATGTGGATGTCCTGCTACTGGCTGCCAACACCAAGTAAAACTGTGAGTCTGGGACCCAAGCACAATTATCTGAAATTGCTGAACTCGGGTATAGAGCTTCGGCCAAAAAGGCCCAAATTTGCCAGCAAGAAGTAATCTTCCTGGGGTATTCCATTAGGGGCGGTAAATGATGGCTCACTGAGCCCAGAAAACAAACTGTTGTGCAGATACCACTGCCATCTAACAGGGGACAACACAGAGAGTTTCTTGGGACTGCTGGCTTTTGCAGGTTATGGATACCTGGGTTTGTGTTCTTTGCGGCTCCTTTATACCCTCTGTTAAATGAGGATGCCCAATTCCAATGGACCCTTTAGCACCAGCAAGCTTTTTATAACATTTAAAACACTGACACTGAACTCCTCAACTTCACTGAGCCCAGCCTGCAATTTCAGAAAGCCCTACACTACATTAAAAATGTACATCAACTTACTCACCTTGGTTCAAAGAAACTGCAGGCATTCCTGAAGGATCAGGAACAGAGATTTCGACTAACTCACTCACAGTGAAAGGAAATAACTCACAAATGCCTGTCGGTTCTGTCAATTGGTTAATGCTTACACTTCCAAGCTTCCTGCAGGAAAGCACCTACGAGGAACCAGACCAGGACAATTCTGGAAAGTGGACTTCACTGAAATTAACCCAGCTAGGTATGGACTTAAATATCTCTTAGTCTTTGTAAATACAATTTCAGGATGGATTGAATCCTTTCTCACAAAAAAAAAAGAAAAAAAAAAAAAAAAAACAACCGCTGAAACGGTGGTCAAGTACATCCTGAAAGATATTTTTCTAAGACACGGCCTGCCTAAGGTAATAGGGTCTGTTAATTGAACGGTGTTCATGGCCCAGATGAGTCAGAGCTTAGCCAGGACCCTGGGGATTAATTGGAAGTTACATTGTGCATATAGACCCCAGAGCTCAGGACAGGAAAAAAAAATAGAACCATTAAAGAGACCTAAACGAAATTAAGCTTAGAGACCAGCATAAAAGATTAGAGTATGTTCCTGCCTTATGCACTGTTTCATGCAAGAAATACTTGCTTGACAGACTAAAAGCTCTTGAAAGAACTCAGCGATACCTGTGGAAACAGCTGGCCACTGCCTACCACCCTGGGGACGAGGGGACTCCACATGGATATCAAGTAAGAGACTTCGTCTACATAAGACGACATCAGGTGTCATCCCTGGAACCCGGCTGAAAAGGACCATACCAGGTGCTACTTATAACACCTACAGTGGTATATGTAGACGGAATCACTTGCTGGATCCATGCCTCTCATCTCAAGCCTGCGCCCTCTCCAGACTCTGGCTGGATACTGGAAAAGAGTGGTAACCCTTTCAAATGGTGTATTCACCAGGTGGATAAGGCTATAGATTCTCCCCTTGGCCACAAGTAGTCCTAATGCTCATTAGCCCGTACAGCAGCGATGGCTAATCACAAATCCTACTAGACAAGAAGTATGATCTATCTCGCATACAGCCCCCTTAGGGACCTGGTGGCCATCTCTCCACCCAGATATTTGTCAGCTGGTTATAGGTCGTTCCTATTGGGATATCCCTGAAGAAGAGGATCCCACTAAAATTCCGTTAAATGCCTTCTGTACCATAGATAATGGAAACAAACATTATGGATGTAGGGACACACGAGCCAGATGCAGGTTGGCTAGCCTAGATTACTATGTTTTCCCGGCGGACTATCAAAACCACAAACAGCCATGGCTGTGTGGGGCAAAAGCCAACTTCTTCTGTAAGTCATGGGGATGTGAGCATACAGGGGCTGCCTGGTGGAATCCAAACTCCTCATCAAATTCAGTACACAGCATTGACCATATTACCAATTAGACAATCAAAACTGATGGCCCCCAGATGGGTCTCTAGATCCTCAAATTCTGTGTGACCTTTTTAACTTCTGCAAGTGCTCAAAAGGGTGAAAGGAGATTCCCCTATGGGCAGGCCAATTCCCTCCTTCTCTCACATCCTGAACTATGCTTCTCCAATAGATCCTCACCCTCTGCCTTCTGCTCCAGAATCTCTGCTGTCACTCCCACCTCAGCAACCTGATTTCTCCCCTCCAATTTCTAGATCAAAACCCAAACCTCGGTTCTCAGACAATTGCCCCCTTGCTGAGGTAGCAGGTAGTGAGGCACCCCTCCACCAACTCACTCCTCTCTTCTTCTGTCAGTGCCCGCACCGAGTCCCACCAGGTCCTCTTACCAGCTATACCAAAGCTCAAACCAGCTGAGGAGAGCCCTCAGAACCCTATCCAAGATGTAATAAAAATGGCTTTTAAAGTTGCTTTGTCATCACTGAAAACAGGTTACTAAGAATTTAAAGTCCCTCAGAGACTTTTTGGGATACTCACTCCCGTCTTCCCCTCTGCTCTACCTGTTCTACTGCTCACGATTTTGTTGCTAGGAAAATCCCAAACCCCTTTCTCATTATTCTTTTACATCTCTCCTTTCTCATACACAGATCCATGTAGCTGCTCTCCCCCCCCCGCCTTCCCCATCTTTCCCCTCTGTAAAAGGCCCACAAAAAAGTCTTAACTGACCTTCTCCAAAATTCTTCACCAAGGCTGACTTTAGGACTTTCAGCAAAAGAGTCCCTATAAAAGAGTTCAATGTAGACAAACTTCCTCTTTTCATGTTGCCAATTCTACTTGGCAACTGGCTGGAAAAATCAGCACTCCTAAGTTAGACAGCCCCTTACTAATTTTTCACAAAATATGTGAACAAGGCCTCTGGCCTTGAGCTGGGGCTTCACAGGGATGGCTTCATTTGTAAGATAAAGAAGTTACCAACTGGACCCCATGGTAACAGCTGGCAGGGAGAAAACAAAAAAGAGAAGAAAAAAGCTCTCCCTCTCCTAGGTGTCCTTAAAAAGTTAACTTGCCCAGAACAGAGGAAAAAAAAAAAAAGAAACAAAAACTGCTTTTTGTGGACTTCTGCAGACTGTGAACTTCTGAGCCCCTTCCATTACATATTGGGGACAAAATTCTAAAACTACCTAAACTTGGGGTTCAAGGGATTAATTGATTACAACAGAAGCAATGCCCTCTATATCCGGTTGCAACCAAATAGGACTGTTTCTCTGTTTTCGGTGCTATCTTAGGTGCCTTGCCCTGTCCATACCAACAAGAGTATTATTCTATATACTTAAACATTGTTTATGTTTTCATAAAATTGTCAACTGGTGCAATTAATTATGTAATGGTGCAGATGTTTCCCAGAGTGCTCTATCATGATGCAGGTTCATTAAGATCAAATAGCGGGGGGCATACAACCCGGTTCTGCCGGGAATCTGTATTCCTCACTTTAGCCATCCTATTAGGAATAGAAGTTGCTGCAGGGCTGGGCACAGGAACCACTGCCGTAGTCCATGGAACACAACAAATGACCCAATTAGAAGCAGCAATAGAACAAAGCTTTAAGATATTAAACCTCCATCACAGCCTTACAGGAATCTTTAAAATCTCTCTCTGAAGTTGTTTTACAGAAAAGGCGAGGGTTGGACCTCCTCTTCATGAGAAAAGGGGGCCATTGTGCTGTATTGAGGGAAGAATGTTGTTTTTATTCCGATCATACTGATTGTAAAATTATCTATGAGTAAATTGTGAAGACACCTTAAAGCGCATCAACGAGAGAGAGAGGCCCCAAAAGGGTGGTTACAGTCTTCGTTCACACAGTCCCCCTGGTAAACTACGCTTTTATCAGCTTTGGCCGGTCCATTAATAATCATCATATTATTGCTAACTCTAGACCCTGTTTGCTCCACCGTGTAATTTCATTTCTTCAAGCTCAAATTGGACAAGTTAAATTTTGGTAATCAGACAACAATATACCCCACTAGCAGACATAAAATGTGACACCCCTCAATGATCACTTTTATGATTAAACGTAACCAGAAGAAGAAGTGGGGAATGAAAGATTAATAAAATAGGTATTTGTCACTTCCTGTTTTTCTGTATTCTTAACAAAACACTATTGAAATCTTGAGAATTGTTTGGTAATCTTGTTCCCAGAATGTGCTGTCCCCAAATGCCAAACTGCAGAATGTAATCCCTCACTCAGTTGCACACAAACCGTCCATTCGCCCTGAACCACCAATAAACTTCCTTCCCTTCCCTCTCCAAGTTAAGTATGTAAGCTCTGCTTAAGATGTTCTAAGGGCTCTAGGCTCTATTCAAATTAGGTCTGAGCCCCAGCATTCTGGACCCCGAATAAACCCTTTGCTGTTGCATGAGACAGTCTCTTGGTTGTCTCTTCCTCCAATGCTAGAATGACTTTTACATTGGTACAATCATAAGTATGACCTTTGCTTTTTGTGTCCAAAATATTACTTTGATAAAATGAATATATAGATCAGGAGACATGAGTATTCCTTCCACCATTTCTTGCAGCAATATTTTGAAGACATAAAATTAGTATTGGGTGTACAAATAGGTGTACTCTGTGTCTATGAATATAGAGATAATTCATGAGTAGACCATACTGTGAATAAATAATATAACTAGTTCCAACTTTAAATAATGGATCGAATTGATATCTGAAAAAATACAGGAAATCTTATATTGATATACATACATTCATTCCAACGAGTTATACATCTAATAGTAATATTAGGGTTATGGTTTATCATGAAGAGTGTGTGAGTTTTGCTTCAAAAGTGATTATGGAAATCAAAAATAATGTGTTTGGGAAGAAGTCTCATGAAAAGACCAGTCAAGAAACATGGAGGAATACATGTGTTCTGAAGCAGGAAGTGATTGAAAGCGAAACAAATGCGTACAAATTTACTAACTTCTGGATGAAATATATATACTATGATGTGCATAAATTGAAGAAATAGTAATGAACCAGTGTTGAATAAAAACTAACATCAAAATATACATCATGTCCCATAGGAATCTACTTGCATTAATGTTAAACTGGATCAGTTACTGGAGAAATATTAGGATTTGTATGCAACAGTCACTGAAGTTAGTTTTCAGAACTAGGAAAAAAAATATGTATTTCAGGTGACTGAATACTTCTGAGAATAATCTTGTGAAAAGTTTACTATAAATCCACATACATGAACATGAATAAATGTAGGGAGTGAATAATAAGATGCATATATTTCATATTTTAAAAAATCTGGAGAGTATATATATATATATATATATATATATATATATATATATATACAAAACACAAACAAAGACATTAAAAAGTAGCAATATATATGCCAATCAAAATTCATCGTGAAATATATTTCATCTACAGATCCAAAAATATTAATTTTACTGAACATGGATTTATGTATAATGTTGTTCAACTAGGAAGCTCACTCACAGTTCGAATTTTCAGTTCCAAAAGCGTTTAGGAGGAGTGATCTCTTCTCACACTTTGTATCTGCCAAGTTAGCCACCTCACAGGAATGTACGTGTGATACCAGGTAAGATTCTATATGTGCATATGAAAATACATGTGCTGAATAGCCTACAGAGAAAGGGAAACAGAAATTCACATATTTGTTAACTTTCCAAACACATGGAGAACTATTTCAACAAAAAATTGACAAGATTTATAACTCCTAACCTATATCATGCAAAAGGCAAAACCAAATATACACCGTGCCTCCTGTGAACTGCTTGTATTTCTATTCTATTTGGGTTATTTTTCTCCGTCATATTAGGATTTGTAGTCAGAGTCTAGTACGGTATGGGTTAGTATCAGGGGTTCAGTATTTCGAATGGAAAATTTGAAAATGAATCCAATGTGTATGTAAATATGTGCTACACAAAAATCTTCCCACTCTCATCCAGAACAATGCCTTGAGAATACCTTTGCCCTAAGTAAGACACAATTAGAAGAGAAGAGTTAGAAAATTTGTGAATACATATCTGGAATGGAATATGCTCAGGAGTTCAAAACCTTGGAAGTGGTAGAGGAGTTTCCAAAAGTAAAGGACAGGGTAAACACTCCACAAACATGGAGGTCTACTGGCCTAGAGAATTCTTGAGAATCTGCCTGTGAGGTTGGGCACTTGAAACATATGTTGTTGTCAGGAGCTTTAGCTTCCTTTCTAGTGAGACCATCAAAGCTCTGACTGAATCTATGAGACCTGGAGGACATGGTTTCTTCTTTTTCAATGAACATGAGTCAGCAGTGCTGAATTCTCTCTTTTTAGGTAAACTGTGGCCACTGGGGGCTAAATGTCTACCATGTGGACTGTGAAACCATATGGTCATCCTCCATTTTCATGGTGTTTCTTGCTGTTGCACTGGGAGTTTTGTATTTGCTTCATGATATGCAAGGTTTTCAACTGGGACACAGTGCGGGAGGGAGTTCTGTAACGTGTGGTGGGTCAGGGTCTGCAGGAGAATAAAAGAACAAGACTTCTATCCCACATAGCTTGCCTCCTTGACTATAGCAACCTGATTCTGAACAATGTCCTGAAACTTCTCCATATATCAAGATGCCTTTACATATAAGGGTCTGCTGGCTTCACCATGTCAGTTACAAGCCATTTGGAAGCCAATGGCAGATCCACATGGCCACCCCACAGATGTTTTATCACACACCTGCCCACCATTGCTCTAGGCCCACTACTCAGCAGGATGCAACTTTCTGGCATCTCTGTTAAAAACCATTTTTATGAAAACCAGTCAATCAAGGCACTGTCTGGTATATTCATTGTTGGGAAAAGTATACACGGCAGCCATAACCCAGAGAAAATTCCCAACATGGCGCCTAAGGACTTTTTCTTCCTACCTTCTTCTTTCCTGCAGTGGCGTGAAAAGTTCCCGCCCATGTGAACTCTCCCGCCTCCTCCAATTTCAAATCTCGCTGGCGGAGAACCTTAGCCCCAATGAGAACAAATTCCTGGGCTCCGGAGGTGATATCAGAAAGAACTTGCCAATAAATGGGTTGCCTGCCATTTATCTAAGCCCTTCCATCTCCCCCTTAGTTATATATAAGCACACAGCTTTTTGCAATAAAATTGGAATTTTCTGGTGAAGTGTCTGCATGGGGAGTTCTTTCATTCTGGTGCCCCGTGAGAGGATACAGGTGAGCTCTTTCCAACAAGAGCCCCGTCCCCCACTCCGCCGAGACACTCTGCCCTAGTCCGCTCTTTTCAGACGCCAGCTTTCTGCACTCACCACTGATCTGATGTAAGTAATCCTCCCCTGACCCCGGCTCGCCAACTCCCTTCAGGCTGCCACTGGTTTTGCGTCAGGCACACTCCAGATGCCTGGTAGGGGAGAGGGAATTCCTCCCACTAAGACCTTTACTAGTTGCAGTGGACCCTCTGGTGTTTCGTTTCTTTTTGGGGCATGAGGCTTCTGAGTTTACACGAGAGGCTTTATGGATTTTCCTGCTCCACTGCCGCTGCTGCTGCCGGCTAGAGTTGCTGTATCCTGTGGGGTTGCTGTGTCTGGCTGAAGCTGCCTCTCTGCTCTGCGAAACTGAACTCCGGCCTGGAATTGCATTCTGTCAGAGCCAGAGTTTTGTTTTCATTACTGACTTCTTCTGCTGCAGTTGAAAACTTTCCTGACGTCAGGTTGCCCTTGGCTCCATTCCTTTTGGTTTCACAGATCGCACTTCACTGGTGATGACCAGGTAGTTCCCTCTGTATTTCCTCGTGATGGCTTGTCATTTTGGGGACGCCCACCTGACCCCCGTTTGCCCTGAGCTTCCTGGAAGCCGTTCCAGCCCGGGTTTTCTCTTTGTCTTTCTTGCTTACTCCTATTCTTCTCTCTCTCTCTCTCTCTCTCTCTCTCTCTCTCTCTTCTCTCTCTCTCCTCTCTCTCTCTCTCTCTCTCCCATCTCTCCCTGTGACTATGGGCACCTCTTAGTCTGCACCTGAAGACTCACCTCTCAAATGTTTAATAAAAAATCTGGCCACACTCTCCCTCACACCAGACATCAAGCCCAAACTTTTAATCAAAATCTGTACCCATGATTGGCCTACATATCCACTGGATAATGGCAATCATTGGCCACCAGAAGGCTCCTTAGATCCAAACCTCTTCCGGGACCTTTTTAACTACTGCCAGCATCTGAAAAAGTGGAGGGAAGATTCCCTGCATTTAAGATTTTAGCCTTCACACACAGCACCCTGCTCCTCTGCTCTTTTGCCCTCCCTCTCAGGTCCTCTTTGCTTGAAAACCCTCTCTCTTCCCCTACTTCTATTCCTGACTTCACAGATTCTTCCTCATTCGACCAAGCAGATGAACCCCCACCTTATCCCCCAGCCCCATCTGCCCCTTCTCTCCCGCTATACCTTCCTCTTCCTCTACCTAATTCCATGGATCCTCCGCCTTCCGTTTCATCCCTCTTTCCTCCGCCCTCTTCTGCCTGCTCCACCTCCTCCTCCTCCACAGAGACACTCCCTTCCTCTCCTTCTCCTTCCTGTTCACCGCCTTCCTCTTTCAGTCCTCCTGTTACCAGGTCTAAGGGACTCCTTCCCACCCCCAAGACAATTGCACCCCTTCGTGAGGTAGCTGGTCCCGAGGGTGTCATCAGAGTCCACGTTCCCTTTTCCATGTCGGACATTACTCAGCTAGAGAGGAAGTTAGGCTCTTTCACCACTGACCCCACCACTTACATTCGGGAGTTTCAATGGGTCCTGCAAGTATGTAGCCTCACTCATCATGACATCTACATGCTCTTGGCCAATACACTTCTCCCCAAGGAAAGGCAATGAGTCTGGGAGCTAGCCCAAGCCCATGCTGATGAAAATCATAGGACCAATCCTACCCACCCCACAGGCCCTCATGCTGTCCCAGAGCAGGATCGCCTATGGGATTACAAGACCCGTGAAGGCTTACAGTTTCATGACCTTTTTACATCCTGTCTCTTGGCGGAGCTGAAAAAGGCCACCCGCAACGCTGTTAACTTTCAAAAGGTGCAGGAGGTCATTCAAAGGAAGGAGGAAACACCTTCAGATTTCCAGGATAGACTAACCAAGGCCCTTCAACAGTACACAAAACTCGACCCAGAAACCCCAGATGGCCGTCATGTCTTAATGACATACTCTCACTATTAAAAGTCACCATTCACATATCACCCCACATTATTCTACCTCTCATTTCCTCATGATGTTCCTAGGGGCAAATACACCTCCTTCATGCAGTCTCCCACGACTATCTAAACCAGTTAACCCTGAGGTTTGGGACACAACTACACCCTCTATGGCTAAATGAAGTCCTATTCATATTGTCTTACACGACCCTTCAAGATATATTAGTCAACCACAATATCTACTCACAACCACAGCCTTCCTCGGATTAGAACCCATCATCCAGGATTTATTATGAAAGGGGTATCTTAGGCCTACACAATCTCCTTTCAACACCCCCCATTCTGGCAGTTAAGAAACCTAACGGGTCCTACAGCCTGGTTCAAGACCTTCACCTTGTCAACTCCTCTGTGGTCCCCATCCACCCGCTAGTGCCCAACTCTTACCCCTGCCTCTCTCAGATCCATGCCACTACTACCCACTTCTTGATCCTAGATTTCAAAGATGCATTCTTTTCTATTCCCTTGTCATCAGAATCTCAGGATATCTTTGCTTTTACGTGGACTGACCCTCACACCCGCCATTCTCGTCAGCTTACCTGGACTGTCCTCCCACAGGGATTCAGGGATAGGCCCCATCTCTTTGGCCAAGTTCTTGCCCAGGACCTCACATCCTTTCACCCTACCTGTCCTGACTCTACTCTCCTTCAATATGTCGATGACCTTCTTCTATGTAGTCCCTCTTGGGAACACTCTCAATCCCACACTGCTCAGCTTCTTAATTTCCTAGCATACAAGGGATATAGGGTGTCTCCCCACAAGGCCCATGTTTTCCAGTTTTTTCTCATCTATCTTGTTTTTTGCCTTACACCTAGGAAAAAGAAAATAACACTGGATAGGAGGCAACTCCTTTCTGATCTTCCAGTGCCCCATACGAAAGCCGAAATACTATCATTCCTAGGACTAGCATTTATTTTAGGGACTGGATCCCAAATTATTCTCTTCTAGCCAAAAGCCTGTATGACCTAGCAAAGGGACCCCCTAGTGAATCTCTTGCCTCCTCCCCTAACTACCACTTCTGCAGGCTTCAGCAACTCCTCTTAAAGGCACCTGCCTTGCACCTTCCTGATATTTCAAGACCATTTCATCTATATGTCCATGAAAAAGGGGAGCAAGCATTTGGGGTCTTAGGTCAAAACTATGGGCCTACATTTGCACCTCTGGCATATATGTCCAATAAAGTAGACCATACAATCTGTGGGTAGGCCCCTTGCTTAAAAGCTCTGGCTGCTGAACAAATTTTACACAAAGAAGCCTCTAAGCTGACTTTTGGGGCCCCTTGAACTATTCACTCCCCACATCACTTGAAGGATCTTTTAGCTTATAAGGGCCTTCAAACCCTTCCTCCATCCAGAGTTCTGTCGCTCCCCACTTCATTTCTGGAAAACCCTAATATTACTTTCCTCCCCTGCTCTGCACTGAATCCTGCCTCACTGCTCCCAATGACTCCCACGTCTAACACAACAATTCATAATTGCTTGGAAACCTTAGATGATTTCCTTCCCTGTCATTCTTCAATTTCTGAGGGACCACTCACCAAGCCTGACCTTATCTGGTTCACTGACGGCAGTTTCTTTAGGCAGAATGGCACTCATTACTCTGGATACACTGGAGTTTCAGCCACTGAGATTATAGAGGCCAAAGCTCTACCTTCAGGAACTACCAACCAGCAGACTGAACTCATAGCAGCCACTCGTGCCTGCCTTCTAGCACAAGGCAAATCCCTCACCCTTTATACTGACTCAAAATATGTCTTCCATATCTTATTTTCCCATCCTGCAATATGAAAGGAGCGAGGACTACTTACCACCAAAGGTAATGTGATCACTAATTCGGCTCTTATAAGCAATCTGATAGAGGCCTCCCACTTTCCCACCCAGTTGGGAGTTGTCCATTGTAGGTCCCATCAGAAGGACGGCTCTCTTATCACTGAGAGCAATACCAAAGCTGACCAGGCGGCACGAATGGCTGCCACCACTTCCAGTTATTGCCCCCATTGGGGGACATATAATGGCCACTTTAGACATCTCATCTGAAGCCACTACTTCTTCCAGTAAGAACAAGGATCTTTTCAAGTTCCTTTATACTCTATTCCATTCCGATTCTCAGTCTTTGACCCTCTTTTTACAGAGCTTCTTCTCCCTCACCCCCTCTGACAAAGCCATGCTACAGAATATAGCCTCTAATTGTCAGATCTGTCAGCGGACCAACCCTCATACTTTTTTAAGGCCCAAACCTTTCCCTTCCCACCAAGCCCGGGGACACATTCCCACTGCTGACTGGCAGGTACACTTCACCAACATGCCCAAAGTATGGCACACTAAATACCTCCTTGTCTTTGTGGACACTTTCTCTGGTTGGGTTCAGGCATTTCCCATTTCCAATAAAAGGCTTCCACTGTAGCTTCAATCTTTCTGACAGTCATCATCCCCAGGTTTGGAATGCCCACTTTCCTACAATCTGACAATGGCCCTGAGTTTATTTCTAGGATCACATAAAAGGTCTCTCAAGCCCTCTCCTTCAAGTGACATTTTCACTGTCCATATCACCTTCAGGCTTCAGGGAAAGTGGAAAGGGTAAATCGTACTCTAAAGGAAGTCCTTACCAAATTGACAATGGAATTAAACTTAGACTGGGTCAAACTCCTTCCCTTGGATTTGTTTCGAATCAGAGCTCTACCTAAGAAACCATCTTTACTGTCTCCCTTTGAGATAAGGTATTCAAGACCTCTTATCCCCCCTGGGTTGGTCATTTCACAAGGACCTCTCACCCGAGATTTGTCTTTGACTCTCTTGTTTTATCTTCGCTCGGAACTCTGGAAATATCAGGACTGGCTTCTTCTGGACCCAGTCCCCACTCCAAACACTCCTCCCTTAACAGCTGGGAGTCTAGTCTATTATAATACCCCAGAGGAGAACGGGCCTCTTGCCCCAAAATGGGAAGGCCCCTATCCTGTCATTCTCTGTACCCCGAACTCCACCTAACTCTCCTTATCAGACAACTGTCTCACCCCTTGGATTCACATATCTAGGTTGAAGCCATATAACCAAGAGGCCCACCTGATGACAACAGGACCACCCCAGAGGAACTCCAAGAATCACCTCCTGAACCTCCCCTTTACTCCTGCTCTCCACTCCCATCTCACCCATTTAAGTTGCGGCTAACACGGTGTTCCCCGCAGAACAATTCCTCTTAAAGAAGGCACAATGAGCTCTCCCAACACCCTAGTCTTCTCTAACTGCTTGTTTTTTGTGCTCTGCTTATTTTCTGTGCTCTGTCAGGACTGGTATCTACCCTCCTCTGCTACAACGTATTTTTTCACTCTTCGGGAATGATACTCAGAACATGGCATGCAGAATGTCCACGCAGTGGATGCAACTGCTTGCTTCATCCACAACTGCACATCTATTTCCCTAAAATTGTCACCTTCAAGGACCTTCGTCCCTGGTAGCTGGAACTGGCCTTTCATTTGCTTCCTTTTTCATCAAACCAAAGACTATTGTCATTGGTGGCCTGAGATATATAATGGGTGCCCCTATAAGTCATGCAGGTTCCATCATGAACGTGGTAGCTATTCTTACCACTCACTTGGTTACCATGAAGGGTGGACTTCTAGTTACCTAAAGTGGCATAAAGGCTCTTCATCCAATAACAATGGATGGTATACTTTAGATATACCTGACCCCAAGGCCAAACGTTGGGACTATGTTGAGTTTGCTGTCTATGCTCGGACAACCTCAGCCAGACCCACAATGTGGATGACTGTTGGCCGCACCCTGATTACGCCACCTAAGGCAACCATCCAGGTAGTCGAACACATTAAGGAGTCAGAATCAAAACTTCGAGATCTTATCCATAGCTCATTTAAAGAGGATTCAGAGCCTTCAACCCCCTCAGGTCCCCCTCCCACATGGCTCAATTTGCTACACCAAACTCTTTGATTATTAAACTCCACCCCTCTTTCTGTGCCTACTTCTCAGTTCTTTCTCTGTGCTTCACTTAGTCGTCCACTTCTAGCAGGGGTCCTATTAGCGGCAGGAAATATTTCAGCAAAAACCTACAATTTCTCTAAGAAAGGAAAACCCCTACATGTGACACGTATCCCACTATGGGAAAGTTGTTCCACCAATACTTTATTTCCTTTCATCTGTTTCGACCTGACAATAATGAATTCTTTACCCATTTGTTCCTTGAGCTTTAGCACCCCATCGAGCCCTGATTTATGAAACCTGGACATTTTCTCTGGTGTAACGGGTCTATAAGTACCTCAACGATGAATGTCTCTGGCATCTGTTTCTTGGTTACGATAGTTCCTCAGCTGTCTTTGTATACTCCCATCGAATTCCGACAGGTGGCCCTACCTTCCTGCACCCTTAGGGCAGTCTTTCTGCCGGTTCTGGTAGGCCTCACATTAACAACCTCAGCGGCGAGTCTCGAACTCTCTGGTGAAGCTATAGGTCATGCTCTATGGGCATCCAATGACCTGCAACAAAAACTGCAGGAAGCACTTGATAACACTGCTCAGTTTCTGGGCTCCTTGCAGTGACGGTTACTTCATTGGCACAACTGGCTTTACAGAACCGAAGGGCAATTGATCTTCTCATTGCAGAAAAAGGGGGAACATGCCTGTTCCTCAGAGAGGAATGTTGTCATTATGTTAATGAATCTGGCCTAATAGAAAAAAATGTTGTTAAATTGCAGGAATTATCAACCCAATTGCTTCCAATCCTTTCTTGCCATGTACTTACTACCAATCTTGGGGCCCCTTATTGGGATGCTCCTTTTTTGTGCTCTCTTGCCCTGCATAATGAAGTGCCTTCAAACCCAACTGAAAAAAAATTTCTAATCAAACATTCAAGCAGCTTTTGCTTAGGCACTAGCAGCCTCTGATGACTGATGAACCCCCAACATCTCCAAGAGAACAGTTCACTCAGTGCTGAAGCTCACTACCAGGCACGATGGAATGCAACCGACATCAGACGGCGAGAGACAACGAGCTTGGAGAACCTTTTAATCTGCCATCCTGGATTAATGAGTCTTTATGTCCTTCTAAGTTTCCTCATGGCCCTTGGCCTCTTCTCTGTCAGTCCCCCAACAAGGTACTTCTGCCAAATTTGACCTTTGCTTTAATTTTTATCTTAATTCTGTTTTTATTCGCTCTGATCTTCTTCAGGTGCTGGTGATGCCATGTCCAGGCAACGCTTCCAGTATTTCCCAGAGTCTCTGAAACAGGACCAGTGACTGATACCAACAAACTCCTCCATCCAGGACTGGTTCAATGCCATCGACAACTTGAGGCTTCAGGGAACTTTCATAGACTTCACCCCTATGGAAGTAGCTGTCTGTAGCCACTGGGTTTTCTTTCTGGCTGCCATGATATCCCCAGACCTGCCCCCCGAGAATTCCTCCACTTCCCATTCTAGGCCCCACAGCGCCCCCAAACAGCAAGAAGCAGCCGGATCTGACCAACGACGCCACACTTCCTAAGAAAACAAAAAGGGAGGAATGTTGGGAAAAGTATAAACGGCAGCCATTCCCCAGAGTAAAAACCCCAACATGGTGCCTAAGGACTTTTTCTTCCTACCTTCCACTTTTCTGCAGTGATGCAAAAAGTTCCCGCCCGTGTGAACTCTCCCGTCGGCGCCAATTTCAAATCTCTCTGGCGGGGAACCTTAGCCCCAATGAGAACTAATTCCTTGGCTCCGGAGCTGATATCTGAAAGAACTTGCCAATAAATTGGTGCCCTGTCATTTATCTAAGCCCTACCATCACCCCTTTAGTTCTATGTAAGCACACAGCTTTTTGCAATAAAATTTGAATTCCTCTAGCGAAGTGTCTTTGTGTGGGGAATTCTTTCACTCATGATCAGCAACAGGATATCCAAAGGTTCTCCAGTGCCACCTGGTCTGGGAATTTCAGAAATTTGATGGTATTTATTTAGCCATTTTTGAAGGATGAAGTTGGAGTTACTGTGGGTTTCAATTCATGCAGGAAACATTATATGGTGAGGAAGCTCATTTCAATGAAATCTCTGGAGAACACTCACAGGCAAGCTTCCCAAAGAGTGGCCAAAAGTTCACATGAAGCCAGGATCACTGAGGTCTACAATGTGAGGTCCATGTGTGTTTAGACTCTCAACTTTGGCTGCCAAGTCTTTAAGAATAAAATCATGTGATATCCTGGCTGAGATTCCCAGTGCCCTGTGGAAAGCCTCCCTGGACCTCTATCTCAGTTTCCAAGGGCGATTCTGATGTGTGGCCTTCTAAAATCCCAACACATTTCATGGCAGTACTTCTCTGAGGTCAGTTCCAGAACTCAGTCTCTAAGAGGAATCACACCAGAGTTAAAGCCCAGGTAGGCCCAGTCATCTCTTCCAACTGCCACAAAAATGACCACAATGAAAACCAAAACACACCCACAGGGCCCTCATCTTCTTACATATAGACACTCATCATAACTTCTGGCTGGAGTTTTCCATGAGGGGTGCAGCCCAAGACGGTGTGAAAAATAAGCTCCCTTGCCGCTCATTTGCCTAAAGTCCGGGTGGCCTGGAAACCCTTCTTGTGAACCAGGAGTGATCAAATAGGCCTGCTGTTAATACTGCTCTGCATCTCCAATTTGAGGACTACTGAATGTCAGGTATAGATTCTTTATATGATTGGGAGTCATGAGACAAACCAAAAACCTCTGGGCTAGCCTCCACAGGGCTTTGAAGAACTCATTTTACCCAAAGGATGCCTATTCTCACTTGATGGGCCTCAGGAACCTTAGAAATGAAGTCAAGAGACTTCATTCACAATAACTGCTCTTTTGGCAATTTTGGTTTTGGATGCACACATGGGATCTGTCTTTGGATTAATCAGGTGCTGAGAATCTAAGCCACAGCCTCACACAGGGCCAAGAGGCTGATTCAGACACATCCTTTTCCAAAGCAATTAAGCAAAGAGCCACAGGTGATGCCCATTCATTTCCATTTGAAAACTGTTTTCTTCAGGGTTCACAAAGGGGTGGCCTGAGGCAAAGACCTTCCTGACATTCAGGGCAACAGAACAATAGGTAAGAAAAAGTCCAAAGCAGGGTTTCTCCACTGAGACTTTCCTGGTCACACTGATATCTGAGTTTTCTGAGATGCTCGCCATTCCCTCCAGCTATCCAGTACATGGACATGTCACAGAGTTTGGAGGTGGTACATATTTTGGACAAAAACCATGAGTCTATTCTGGAGAGTGGCGAGAATTCAGGAAGAAAACAGGAACTTAGGAAGTTAGCAGGTGTTGCCCATTTATAAGGCAAGCGGCAGTCCATTCATAAATTGGGCAGGATGAATGCTGGGAAGCTTTCTACTATACAGGACACATCAATTGTTGCATTCTCTTTTCTAATGTCTACAACCACGGACACAGTAGCATACACAGACATAGAAACACTCGCCTTGTCAAACGTCTTCCTAGAAGCAGTCCACTACAAATCAAAGAAAAAAACGACTTTCCTACCTATTCTCAGATCATGAGACAAAACCACAAAATCACACCCACACCCACGAAGGCACATCCTTCCCCCATTAAACTCTATGACTATCCAGAGTTTCCTCTGACTGGTGGGCCACAGTATGTTTCTCCGAAATGGCCTGTCTTGTCTCAGATCTGCTCTTCTTTCCCAACTCTGTGAAGTTTTCAGGAGCCAGTGGCCAACCACTACCTGCTTTCTCAGGAAAGGCCCCTATTCAGAGCTCTCCTGGTATTTGGCCATCCTCATATCTTAAGGTACCAAGAAAGACTAACACTCTCCTTTGTAAATCCAAACAAGTTAAACCCCTGGGCCTGAGACTTGACTGCCTCCGGGTGCCTGGCATCCTGGATCCCAAGTTCAGAGAGTTCCATCACCAAGGAAGTGAGGTAGGTCAATGCTTCAGGAACTGAATGAGGTCACTTCCTTGGCAACCACTTTGTCCTAACAGTTGCTTTCAAGTGTCCCATTATATGGAGGCTGCCCCTACTTCCTATGACATTTTCACAAGTTAGAATGGTATATAAACCATGGGCACCCGGGAACAGCTCTCCACCTAGGACTGGTTTGGACCATCTTCTCTACATTAAGAAGAGAGAGGCTGATGCATACACATCCCTTCATGCTGACCAGGTTGTTTGCCATAGAAGATGACTTTTCTCTCTCAAGTTTTCATAGCTGCCCACATCTTCTCAAGGCATCCTTTCTGCATGGACCTTTGACGTTCTCAACAGGTGGAAGATCGCCTACATTCATGTATTGTAAGACCAACTCTGTCGCTGCTCTTCTGTAAAGTTAGATTGACGGAACAGTGTATGGTTAGGGTTAATAACATGTTCAATTTGGGTTAGGAATCTTTCTGCACGATGAATAATGGTATTGGGAAACTATAATATTTACAAGAATATATAGGTGAAATATAAGTATAAAAACAGAAATCCAGGGAAGATATGAAGCCCAGAAGGGCATTGCACCCTTAATTGGTATGCTTAGCTTTGAATTATGTTCTGCACAAATGTCTCAGATAAATCGATGTACAATGGCATAGGACCTTGTACCTTTGATGATTGAATGTCAAAGAGAACATCCACTCAAAATGGGATAGTAGGTAGAATTAGGAAGATGGTCGGTAGGTTTAGAAAGAAGAGTGAGTATAGGATTTAGACCAAAACTTCTTAAGCAATACTGTTTCGGTTAGAGAGTGAATGTAAATTTCAGCACACATGAAGTGTAAGTCACAATGATGAACCGGGGAAATATGTAGGATAGCAGATATAAATAGAGACATTACTAAATCAGGTAAAGTATAAAATGAGTGATAGGATTAGACATTTTCAACAGGCATGAGGTTGAATATATAATCTTAGGAAGAAACAAATATGTAGTCACCAATAGGATTGATATTTGAGAGCATTAGGCAACCTGGACATGGAAGTTTATGTAATCCATGCTCACTTTCCATTTAGGCTTTGGTACAATCTTAAGGGTGACTTTTTTTTTGTGTAGAATATTACTGTGATAAAATGTATATGTAGATCTGGTGACATGAGTATTTCTTCCACCATTTCTTTTAGGAATATTTTGAAGATGTATAAATTAGTATCTAAGGTAAAATAGGTGTACCCCTTGTCTATGAATAGAGAGATAATGCATTAATAGACCATACAGTTAATAAATAATATAACTGCTTCCACTTTAAATAATGGATTGAATTGATAACTGAAAATATATAAGAAATCATATTTTGATATAGAATCATTCATAACAACTAGTTATACGTCTAATTGTAATATTAGGGTTATGGCTTTTCATGAAGAATGTGTGAGTTTTGCTTCAAAATGATTATGAAAATCAAAAATAATGTGTTTGGAAAGAAGTCTCATGAAAAGACCAGTCAAGAAACATGGAGGAATACATGTTTTCTGAAGCAGGAAGTGATTGAAAGTGAAATAAATGCTTATAAATTTGTGAACTTGTGAATGAAATATATATACTGTAATGTGCATAAACTTAAGAAATAGTAATGTACCAGTGTTGAATTAAAACGAACTCCAAAACACATATCATGTCCCATAAGAATCTACTTGCATTGATGTTAAACTGGGTCAGTTACTGTAGAAATATTAGGAGTTATATGCACCATTCACTGAAGTTAGTTTTCAGTACTAGGAAACAAATATATATTTCAGGTGAATGAATATTTCTGAGTATAATCTTGTTAAAAGTTGATTATAAATCCACATACATGAACAGAAGTTATTCACTCCAAACCCAACAAACCGCCATTCCTACCTATTCTCAGAACATGAGACAAAATCCGCAAACTCACACCCACACCCTCAAAGTCACCTACTTCCTGCAACTAGGTCTATGACAATCTGGAGTGTCCTCTGACTGGTGGGCTACACTATGTTCCCCTGAAATGACCTGTTCTGTCTCAGAACTGATCTCCTTGTCCAACTCTGTGAAGTTGTCAAGAGTCAGCGGTGAGCCACTACCTGCTTTCTCAGGAAAGACCCCTCTTCAGAGCTTTTCTCACATTTGGCCATCCTCACATCAGTAGGTACCAAGAAAGAGTGAATCTGTCCATGCTAAATCCAAACAAGTGAGACCACTGGGACTGGGACTGGGACTGGGACTGGCTCTGGGTGCCTGGCTTCCTGGATCCCATGTTCAGAGAGTTCCATCAACAAGGAAGTGTGGTGAGGTCACTTTCTTCAGAAACTGAATGAGGCCACTACCTTGGCAACCACTTTGTCCTAATAGTTGCTTCCAATGGTCCCATGAGATGGAGGCTGCCCCTACTTCCTGTGACACTTTCACAAGTTAGAATGCAATATCAACCATAGGCACCCAGGAACAGCTGTCCACACAGGCCTGGTTTTGTTCATCTTCTCTACATTAAGAAAAGAGGGGCTTATTCAGACACTACCCTTTATCCTGACCAGGTTTTTGCCATGAATGATGACTTTTGCTCACTCAGGTCCTTCATATCTGCCTACATCTTCTTCAGGGATCATTTATTCATGGACCTTTGAGGTTCTCAGCTGGAGGAAGACCACCTACATTCCTGTATTTTAAGACCAACTCTTTCCCTGCTCTTCTGTAAAGTTAGATTGAGGGAACTGTGTATGGTTAGGGTTAATAACATTTTTGATTTGGGTAAAGAGTCATTCTGCTGGATGAATTATAATATTGGTAACCTTTAAGATTTATAAAAATATAGAGGTGAAATATATGTATGAAAACAGAAATCTAAGTAAGATTTGAAGCTCAGAAGGGCATTGGGCCCTTGATTGGGATACTTTACTTTGAATTACATTCTACTAAGATATCTCAGATAAATCGATATACAATGGCATAGGACCTTGTACCTTGGACGATTGAATGTTGAAGAGAACATCTAGTCAAAAAGGGATAGTAGGTAGGAATAGGAAGATAGTTGGAAGTTTTAGGAAGAAGAGTGTGTATAGGATTTGGAATAAAAGTTCTTTAACAATAGGGTTTTGTTTAGAGAGTGAATGTCAATGTCAGCACATGTGAAGTGTCAGTAACAATGGTGAACTTGGAAAAATATGTAGGAAAGCAGATATCATTAGAGAGATTAGGAAATCAGGTAAGGTATAAAGTCAATCATAGGACTAGACATTTTCAACAGGGTTGAGTTTGAATATATAATCTTGGGAAGCAACAAATATGTAGTCACCAATATGATTGACATTTGAGAGCATTAGGGAACCTGGACATGGATGTTTTTAGTAATCCATGTTCACTTTCCATTTAGGCTTTGATACCATCATATTGTGTCTTTTGCATTTTTGTCCAGAATATTTCTGTGATAAAATGTATATGTAAATCATATATTTCATATTTTGAATAGTTTGGAGAGTGTGTATATATATATATATATATATATATATATATATATATATATATATATATATATATATAAAACCACTGAGACATTAACAATTAGCAATATATATTCCAATCGAAATTCATCATGAAATATATATCATCCACTGATGAAAAAATATTTATTTTACTGAACATGGATTTATTTATAATCTTGATCTCTTAGGAAGCTCACACATAGGGTGAATTTTCACTTCCAACAGTGTTTCTGCTGAGTGATCTCTTCTCACAACTTGTATTTGCCAAGTCAGCCACCTCACAAATATGTACGTGTTATACCAGGTAGGATTCTATATGTGCATATAAAAATACATGTGCTGAAGAGGGTACAGAGAAAGGGAGACAGAAATTCACATATTTGTTAACTTTAAAACACATGGAGAACTATTTCAATTAAAAATTTACTAGATTTTTTACAGCTGCCTTTTATCCTGCAAAAGGCAAGTCCAACTATACTCCATGCCTCTTCTGAAATTTTTTATTTCTATTCTGTTTTGGTGTTTTCCTTATCATATTAGGATTAGTAGTCAGAGTCTAGTAGCGTATGGATTAGTGTCAGGGATGCAGTATTTCGAATGGAACATAGCAAAATGAATCCAATGTGTATGCAAATATGTGCTACAAAACAATCTTCCCACTCTCATCCAGAATAATGCCTTGACATTACTTTTGCCCCAAATAACACACAAATAGAGGAGAAGAGTAAAAAAATCTGTTAATATATATATGGAATGGAAAATGCTCAGGGTTTCACAACATTGGATGTGGTAGAATAGTTTCCAAAAGTAAGGGACAGGGTAAACATTCCACAAACATGGAGCTCTTTCAGCCTAAAGACTTCTTGAGGAACTGCCTCTGAGGTTTGACACTTGAAATATATATTGTTGTCAGGAGCTTTAGATTCTTTTCTAATGAGACCATCAAAGCTGCGTCTGCATCTATGTGACCTGGAGGACATGGTTTCTTCTTTTCCAATGAACATGAGGCAGCAGTACTGAATTCGCTCTTTGTTGGTAAAATGTGGCCACTGTGGGCTAAGTGTCTCCCCGTGTGGACAGTGAAGCCATTTTTTCGTCCTCCACTTTTCGTGGTTTTTCTTCCTGCTGCATTGGGAATTTCATATTTGCTCCACAAAATACAAGGAGTTCAACTGGGACACAGTGCTGGAGCGGGTTCTGTCACGTGTGTTGGGTCAGGGTCTGCAGGGGAATGCATCAACCAGGCTAATATCCCACAGAGCTTGCCCCCTTATACATAGCAACATGATTCTGAACATTGCCCTGAAATCTCTCCATATAACAAGATGCATTTACAAATAAGCTTCTGTTGGCTACACCATGTCAATCACAAGCCATTTGGAAGCTAATGGCAGATCCACATGGCCCCACAACAGATGTATTATCACACACCTGCACACCACTGCTCTAGGCCCACTAATCAGCAGGCTCCAACTTACTGGGAAATCTGTTCTACACCATTTTCATGAAACCCAGTAAATCAAGGCACTGTGTGGTACACTCATGATCAGCAACAGGACATCCAAAGGTTCTCCAGTGCCACCTGGTCTTGGGAATTTCAAAAATTTCATGGAATTTATCTAGCCGTTTTTCAAGGAAGATGTTGAAGGCACTGTGGGTTACAATTCATTCAGGAACCATTAAATGGTGGGGAAGCTCATTTCAATGAAAACTCTGGAGAATTCTCACAGGCAAGGCTTCCCAAAAAGTGGCCAATAGGTCACATGAAGCCAGGCCTATTGCAGTCTACAATGTGAGGTCCATGTGTGTTTTGACTGTCAACTATGGCTGCCACGTCTTTCAAAATAAAATTATGTGATATTCTGGCTGAGATTCCCAGTGCTCTGTGGAAAGCCACCCTGTTCCTAGATCTCACTTTTCTTTCCAAGGGCGACTCTCATGCGTTGCCTCCTAAAATCCTAACACAATTAATGGCAATATTTTTCTGATGTCAGTTCCAGAACTCAGTCTGTAAGGGGAATCACACCAGAGTTCAAGCCTGGTTTGGTCCATCTTCTATACATTAAGAAGAGAAATGTTGATTCAGACACATCCCTTCATCTGACCAAGTTGTTTGCCATGGAATATGACTTTTGCTTTCACAGGTCCTTCATAGCTGCCTATATCTTCTCCAGGGATCATTTCTTTGTTGACCTTTGAGGTTCTCAGCAGGTGGAGGATCCTCTAAATTCCTGTATTGTAAGACCAACTCTGTCCCTGCTCTTTCGTAAAGTTAGATTGAGGGAACAGTGTATGGTTAGGGTTAATATCATGTTCCATTTGGGTTAGGAATCATTCTATGGGATGAATTATGGTATTGGGAACCTGAAATATTCATAGGAATATAAGTGTAATATAAGTATGAATACAGAAATCTAGGTAAAATTTGAAGCCCAGAAGGTCTTTGGGCCCTTGACTGGGATACTTAGCTTTGAATTATATTCTGCACAGATGTCTCAGATTAATCAATATACAATGGTAGCGTTCCTTGTACCTTGGATGATTGAATGTCAAAGAGAACATCCACTCAAAAAGGGATAGTCGGTAGGATTAGGAATTAGTCGGAAGAGTGAATATAGGATTTGGTCCAAAAAATCTTTAGCAATAGGGTTTTGGGTACAGAGTGAGTGTAAATGTGAGCACATGTGAAGAGTCAGTCACAATGATGAACTGGGGAAAATATGAAGGAAAGCAGATAATAATAGAGACATTAGGAAATCAGGCAAAGTATAAACTGAGTGATAGGATTAGACATTTTCAACTGGCTTGATGTTGAATATATAATCTTAGGAAGAAACAAATATGTAGTCACCAATCGGGTTGACATTTGAGAGCATTAGGCAACCTGGACATGGATGTTTTTCGTGATCCATGCTCACTTTCCATTTAGGCTTTGGTACAAACTTAAGTGTGATCTTTGTAATTGAGTCCAGAATATTACTTTGATAAAATGTATATGTACATCAGGTGATATGAGTATTTCTTCCACCATTTCTGGGAGCAATATTTTGAAGATGTATAAATAAGTATTGGGGGTATAAAAAGGTGTACCCTGTGTCTATGAATATAGACATAATGCATGAATAGACCATACTGTGAACAAATAATATAACTTTTTCCAACTTTAAATAATGGATTGAATTGATATCTGAAAATATACAGAAAATCTATATTGATGTACAATCCTTCATTCCAACCAGTTATACATCTAATGGTAATATTAGGGTTATGGTTGATCATGACGCGTATGTGAGTTTTGCTTCAAAGGTGATTATGGAAATAGAAAATAATGCGTTTTGAATGAAGTCTCATGAAAAGACTGTGAATCAGGCGGTAAAGTGATACAAGACTTCAAACTATACAACAGAGCAATAGTAACAAAATCAGCATGGTACTGTACCAAAACAGGCGGTTGGACAAATGGTACAGAATAGAGGACACAGAAACCAATCCACTAAACTACAACTATCTTATATTTGATAAAGAGGCTGAAAGCACACAATGGAGAAATGATAGCAGCTTCAACAAATGTTGCTGGGAAACCTGGAAATCCATATGCAACAAAATGAAACTGAATCACTTCCTCTTGCCATGAACAAAAGTTAACTCAAAATGGATCAAGGAGCTTGATATCAAATCAGAGACACAGTGTCTGACACAAGAAAAAGTTGGCTATGATCTACATACTGTGCGGTCGGGCTTCAAATTTCTTAATATGACACCCATAGCACAAGAGTTAATAACTAGATTCAACAAATGGGACTTACTCAAACTAAAAAGTTTTTTCTCAGCAAAAGAAACAATAAGAGAAGTAAATAGGTAGCCTACATCTTGGGAACAAATCTTTACTCCTCAAACTTCAGATTGAGCCCTAATATCCAGAGTATACAAAGAACTCAAAAAATTAGACAATTAGATAACAAATAACCCAATCAACAAATGGGCCAAGGACCTGAACAGACACTTCTCAGAGGAGGACATTCAATCAATCAACATGTACATGAATAAATGCTCACCATCTCTAGCAGTCAGAGAAATGCAAATCAAAACCACCCTAAGATATCATCTTGCTCCAGTAAGATTGGCAGCCATTATGAAGTCAAACAACAACAAGTGCTGGTGAGGACGTGAGGAAAAGGGTCCACTTGTACATTGCTGGTGGGAGTAAATTGGTGCAGCAAATTTGGAAAGCAGTATGGAGATTTCTTAGAAAGCTGGGAATGGAACCACCGTTTGACCCAGCTGTTAACCTTCTCGGTCTATTCCCTAAAGACCTAAAAAGAGCATGCTACAGGGACACGGCTACATCGATGTTCATAGCAGCACAATTCACAATAGCAAGACTGTGGAACCAGCCTAGATGCCCTTCAATAGACGAATAGATAAAAAAAATGTGGCTTTTATACAAAATGGAGTATTACTCTTCATTAAAAAATGACAAAATCATAGAATTTGCAGGGAAATGGATGGCATTATAGCAGGTTATGCTAAGTGAAGCTAGCCAGTCCTTGAAAAACAAATGCCAAATGTCTTCTTTGATATAAGGAGAGTAACTAATAACAGAGTAGGGACAAAGAGCCTGAGAAGATCAACACTAAACAGGAATGAGAGGTGGGAGGGAAAGGAAGAGAGAAGGGAAATTGCATGGAAATGGAAGGAGACCCTCAGGGTTATACAAAATTGCATACAAGAAGAAGTGAGGGGAAAGAGGAAAAAAAACAAGGGAGAGAAATGAATAACAGTAGAGAGGGTAGAGAGAGAAGAGGGGAGGGGAGGGAAGAAGAGGGGGATAGTAGAGGAGAGGAAAGGCTGCAGAATACAACAGACACTAGTATGGCAATATGTAAATCAATGGATGGGTAACTGATGTTTTTCTGCAATGTGTATGCAGGGTAAAAATGGGAGTTTATAACCCACTTGAATCAAAGTGTGAAATATGATATATCAAAAACTATGTAATATTTTGAACAACCAACAATAAAAATTTTAAAAAAAAGAAACCTGGAGGAATACATGTGTTCTGAAGCAGGAAGTAATTGAAAGTGAAACAAATGTCTATAAATTTGTGAACTTGTGGATAAATATATATCTTATGATGTGCATAAACTGAAGAAATAGTAATGTACTAGTGTTGCATAAAAATGAACGTCAAAATACACAACTTGTCACATAGGAATCTACTTGCATTAATGTTAAACTGGGTCAGATACTGTAGAAATATTAGGATTTGTGTGCACCATTCACTAAAGTTATTTTTCAGTACTAGGAGACAAATATGTATTTCAGGTGGATGAATATTTTTGAGAATAATCTTGTGAAAAGTTTATTATAAATCCACATACATGAACATGAATGAATGTGGGGAGTGTATAATAAGCCATATATATTTAATATTTTGAAAAATCTGGAGAGTGTGTGTATGTGTGTGTATATATATATATATATATATATATATATATATATATATATACATACATACATATACACACACTCACACACAAAACACACACAGGAACATTAAAAATTAGCAATACATACGCCAATCGAAATTCATCATGAAATATATATCTTTCACAGATACAAAAGTATTTATTTTACTGAACTTGTATTTATGTATAATGTTGTTCAACTAGGAAGCAAACACATAGATTGAATTTTCTGTTAAAACAGTGTTTAGGAGGAGTGATCTCTTTTTACGATTTGTATCTGCCAAGTCAGCCACCTCATAAGAATGTATGTGTGATACCATGTAGGATTCTATATGTGAACCTAAAAAATACATGTGCTGAATAGGCTTCAGAGAAAGGGAGACAGGAATTCACATATTTTTTAACTTTAAAAACACATGGAGAACTATTTCAATTAAAAATTGACTAGATTTATAACACCAACACTTTATCAGGCAAAAGGCAAGTCTAACTATACACCATGCCTACTCTGAACTGCTTCTATTTCTATTCTCTTTGGGTTGTTTTTCTCCATCATATTAGAATTAGTAGTCAGAGTCTAGTCTGGTTTTGGTTAGTGTCATGGATTCCGTATTTTGAATGGAAAATTAGATAATGAATCCAATGTGTATGCAAATATGTGCTGCACAAACATTTTTCCACTCTCATCCAGCACAATACCTTGAAATTATCTTTGCCGCAAGTAAGACACAATTAGAGTAGAAGAGTTAGAAAATCTGTGAATACATATCTGTACTGGAAAATGCTCAGGAGTTCACAACCTTGGAGGTGGTAGAGTAGTTTCCAAATGTAAGGGACACGGGTTGATAGACCCAACCTGATCTTTTATTAAAATTGGGAGCCATCTTGCCACAAAGCCATAAAAAGTTAATTTTGGCTTTACTATAAATAACTGCAAATTCTGAACCTGCTTGGAATGCCTGCCCGTGCCTTGAATTCACCCATGCTTGACTCTCTGACCAGATAGCAGCCCTCACTGAAACTTTAGTGACACATCATAAATTTTGGCCTTCCCTGGACAGACAACGACCCTCTCTGAGGCTCTATTTGTCCTCATAATTTCTGATATTGGGGCCACCAAAAAATAAATAAATAAATAAATGAACTACCATTTTTGTGATGCTTGTCAAAGTTCTGTTATCTGTAACCCCCATTTTGTGTAACTTTCTGGGCTATATAGCTGTGCTGTAGGAAAGGCGGGGTTGCTGTCTTGTTCCTGCCGTTTTGGGATGGAGAGGCAGCCCAGCCGGTTGACATAATAAGCTTGCCTCAATTTGATTTTAGTTGGAGTCAGTGTTCTTTTTTTGTGTCCTCATCTAATTTTTTTGAGTTCCCCAGCAAGATGACCCTGCCGACCAGATCACAAGACCAGACTGCTGGAAAATCTGAATCTGGCCTTCCCTTCAGGGCTCCGGGCTGGAGAGCCACTCTAGTGGGTGCACATCTTGAGCTGTTCCAAGGTCATGGAGTGAGCGTTAGGTCCCAGGAGCACTGCGGTGAACCACCGCACTAAAACTATTAACAATCTCCTGGTGGAGGAGGCCTCAAAAATTAAGTGGCACCTTTATAACATCTGATATCCGTTATAAAGGATATCAGATGTTATAATATCATCTGTTCTGATGACATAGAGGTGTCCTGGGGAGGCTCACATATACTCGTTTTCGGTACAGTAATGAGAATCGTTCTGTCCTCTGTTCTGTTCTGTAGGAAATTCATCTGGAATGGTAGAGATGTGATGACTGGCATGTACGTGGTCCTACTTCGGAGCTTTAGCAAGACGTTGCATTGCTCCTATGTTTTTTGTTTCAAGTTCGGGTTTCTGTATTTTGTGTTTTGTTCTGTGTTCTATATGTTTTTCTTGTTTGTTTTGTGTGTTTTGTTCTGTGATTTCTGTGGTAAAAACATAAGTATATTGGACGTGAAAATGGGTAACAAAGAAAGTAAGCCTGATATTCTTTCGGACTCTGTTTTAAGGAACTGCGATGAACTTTACCCCCCTTTGGTAAGCAGGATGAGAGAAGCTTCTAGCTGGCTGCCTGGAGTATAACCACTGCAGAGGGCAATGCCTGCTGGGGACCTAAGAACTGAGTATCTCCCAGGTTAACAAGTGAAACTCCATTAAAACCCCTTGTCCCTCCAGATCAAGAGAGTCACAACCTCTGGGCAGGGTTCCCTGTGTTTCTTCTTTGTTACCAAAGCAATAAATCTCCCTTTTTCTTTTTCTAAAAACCTTGTCCTCATTATTAAATTGGCATTAATTGGCTTCAAGGTCAGGAGCCGAACTTTAAGTTACAAATTTTGATAAATCCCTCCCCCTCCCCCTGTCCCGGAACATTTTTAGAGCTGACTACTGAAATGTTACTAGATGGAACATGCTTGGGGTGGAACCGAACCAGAGGAGATAATCCTGTAAGTAAAAGGAGGGACTGAGGGACTCCCAGCAGCTGCTGAAGCCCTGTTGCTTCAGGGAATTTTCTCCTTCCTTCCCTGCACTGTAAGGATTATGCCACCACTGTCTTGTTAAAAAAGAGAAAAAGAAAAAGGGGACACTAAATGCATTAAAGTCACCATGGAGACCCTTAATTGTACATTTCAGGTTGCCCCTCTGTTAAAACATCTGCCAGCCCCCTTGTGGACATCTATGGTGCCACTGGTGTAGGAGATTTTTTTTCTTATCTGCTCAGGTTTAAAGGATTCTGTCTGACAGCCATAGTCTGGACCTTCTTTCTGTCTGTCTTGTGTCTTTGTTTCTGGCCCTTTAAGACATGTGCAATAATGTGTTGATATTATAAATTGTTTCTTGGGAATGATCTTAGCTGAATGTGTGTCTAAATGATGATGTTTTCTTGTAACAATCTGGTATTTGAATGGGTTTTTGAAGCATTGCAAAATCTTGCAGTTAAAAGTCGGGTTTAGGTAATGGTTTAGTTTATGATTTCAGATAATTCATGCCAGAGAACTTAAATACTTAGGATGGAAAACTAAAGAACTCTACTTCCAAATTGGCAAGTAACTTCCCAATCATTCAGTCTTTATTTTTCACCAATTTTGAATTGGGTAGCCTGTGAAAATATCACTGTGTGTTCGAGAGCATTAATCTGGACAAGGATTGTAAATCATAGTATGATATCTGTTGAAAAAATAAGATGTAAAGATATAAAATTTTGTGAATTGTATCTTAAACTTGTACCATAATTTTCAACATCCGAACCTGAAAATTATGGTTAAAATGCCTTAGGCCTGAGGTGTCTGCTCAGAAAAGCAGTTTTTTCCTGCTCCTTCCAGACCTCAGCCATGACTTATTTTGAAAGGCAAATGAAAGAAGCCTGCAAGCTTAGTAGGAGACTGATCTGAGGCCTAAGAGAAAAAAAGGTAAATTGTATGGTATTTACTAATTACTGGCCAGTCATTTTTTCTAGGACTCTTATTTTTTTCCTTAGATACTTTATTTTTTTTTTGAGCTCATGATTTTGATCATACAGACCTAGGTTAATGTTTTTCTGATCAGTACTATCTTTGACCAACTGTGGACTTTTTGAAACATTGCAATGGAGATTTCACCTGCGAAAAGCTACAAGGCCTTTACTATTATTATGTGTGCTCAATTTTGTTATGTGTTGTATGTCTATATATACATATGTCCGTATATTTTATATATGATATACAAATTAATATATATAAGGAGCACTCATTAAAAAAAAGCACTCATAAAAACAAATTTTAAAAAGTGGATCTAAAAATCTTCAATTCACGTGATTTAAACAATTCAATTAAATTTGATAAACAGATAAAAATAAATGTCTTTAAATTTAAGCTTTCAAGTTTTTCTAGGTATTCAAAAATCTGATAAAATATTAATATCTACAAAATGTCTAATATGCCTTTGTTCTAGGACTTTTCCTTCAACATAAAAATGGTTTACACTCTTCAATACATGTGTCTAATATTTTGATAAATAAGTAAAGTAAATTTGATATGGGATTACTCATTCACGAGTACTTTTGTTAGATATCTGATTGACTTACTAACGTCTGTATAAGTTTGACTAAATTCTGTAAAAGATTGTAAAAATCAATCATGTGTTAAAGAGACAAAAATTTCTTAAAACATAAGTTTACCCATAACATTGTGTTTATTAAGTTTTATTTTTTCTTGTGCAAGCAACCATAGAAATTAAACAACTGATTAAATTAGAACTGTTATTTTAGAGCACTGTACTGCCATTTCTTTAAAAGCTAAACTTGGTTAATGTAGAAACATCAATGTAATTGTGATGCTAATAATGTGCTCATATCTTACAGGTATGCAAGTCTGTAAGGTAAAAATTTTAAAAGAGCATTATATCAAGCTGGTGTTCTGAAGTTTTATGGGGATTTATTCACCTGTTATCAATAAGATATGTAAAGTTTAATCTTACTTTTTACATTGGGGAACAATTTAAATGTACTTTATGTTAATGAGAGCCTAATCTATGTAAAGGTTAAAAACTTTCAGCATTTGTTTAATTCATATTTTAAAGTAATTTTATATGGTGTTAGCTAATGTTCATGTGACCTCAAACAATTTATGTAAACTTTTTAAAATAATATTTAAAAAATAAAGATCAGCTTTAGAACTAAAACACTTAAGATTTATAAAGAGCCCTGCCTTACCTGAGATAAGGCTGTGTGTCCCATCTTATTTCATGTGAGAATGAATACAAAAGCAGTAGGTCAGATTTTATTTCTTTAAAGTTATGTTAAAAGTTCTTTTTTAATGTCAAGATTCCTAGGATCTCAAACAGGGGATATAATGTATGACTCAGCCAAAAAATTCAGGGTAGCTATTAAACGAACTAAGTATTTTTACTGTTGTTAAAAAATTTTATTTTGTAATTTTCTTATATGTGATCTAAAGATTCCCTGTTAGTGTTTTAAAGAAGTGTTGCTTTAAGAACAAAACATGGGTTAATTTCAGAGAGTAAGTTATCACCTACAAGACAGACAGAATAATACAGATCCCAATTAATAAAAAGATAAATAATTATAAAGTTATAGACATTAAAGCCTGGTGCTCTTAATATCAGGCTGTTAAAATTTATTTGATAGATGTTTAAGATTAGGATTTTAAATTAAAATTAATTGAAAAGGGCCAAGGAAACCAATATTTGGCTCTTGCCCTCTGAGTCAGTCTGAATCCAGGGAACAGGGGACTTCTCTAAAGAGTTTTGCAACTCTGGGCTATAAAAACTCCCCATCAGGGAGATTAATGAGACCACTGGAGAACAGAAAGCCAATCAGTGCATTTGCTATGAAGAGAAGAGTCATCAGAGAAGAAAGAAATCCCTGATGCTTCCGAGGGAAGCCACATGGTCAAACAAGACCTGGACCCACCTATCGCAAATGGCTCTAGCAGAACTGAGAAAGTGCTCTCAAGTTTACCCAGTTTATGACTCCCATAAAAGCTCACCTGACTGTTAACAATAGATAGAAACAAAAGTCAGTTTGAATGCTTCATCTTAAACACTTAGCAAAGACAGTGAAAACCAAAATACAGCCATTCCTGGACATTTTGAATAATAATAATAATAATAATAATAATAATAATAATAATAATAATAATATTTTAAGGTACACACTTTATGTTAGCCTCCCAAAATAAGTAAGACTGGAGGCTACAAAGAAGGATTCTCTGACAGGAATGCCTGATACTTATTAAAAGAGACTATCAAGAAGAGCTGCCAGAGTCAGAAATTTTCAGTTTAAGGCCTAAATATATTCCTAACCTACACAGGTAAGCTTGGTGTTTGCTAGTACGATTATCCAGTCCTGAGTATCAAAATTAAAGGTTTCTCTATTAGACACAGAGGTCATACTGGTAAAAGGATTTTGCAAGATCAGATGACACTAAATTATTAAACTATATCTTATGGGGAGGGACAACTCTAATACTAAAAGTTAAATATTAAATTGACAGTCTTTATAACTGGGGATATTAAAGCCTGGAGAGGGAACTTCTATACAGTGACATGTTCCAGCTGCTGCAACATTTATTCAGTACTCATGGTTTTTGTTTCTCTCATGTAATAACCAATCCCCAGATGACTTTACAACCTGTTCTTCCCCAACCAGACTTCAAACCGAACTGACTTCTAAAAGGCAACTCATGTCCCTCAACTACTTCTAAAAGGCAACTCATGTCTCTCACACCATGCCTACTCACGTCATCCTCTCTCAGCTCAGAAGAAGCCAAAATGGGTGACGCCTCTCTTATTACAACAATGGAGCCAAATATAAATAGACAATCAATATAAGTAATTAATTAAGTCAGGTAAAATCAGGGAGACTGGTTTTGGGTGAGTTCTAAAAATTTGGAGACTTTTACCTGAGGGATTAAAATTTCCTCAGTGCTCTACCCCTAATCTATCAAAGATTTGAAAGGGACACAGAGAAAAGAGGAGAATGATAGACCCAACCTGATCTTTTATTAAAATTGGAAGCCATCTTGCCAAAAAGCCATGAAAAGATAATTTTGGCTTTACCATAAATTACTGAAAATTCTGAACCTGCTTGGAATGCCTGCCAGTGTTTGAACTGAGCCATGTCTGGCTCTCCGACCTGATAGCAGCCCTCTCTGAAACTTTAGTGACATATCATAAATATTTGCCCTCCCTGGCCAGACAACAACCCTCTCTGAGGCTCTAATGGTCCTCATAAATTCTGATGTAGGGACAGCAAAAAAAAAAAAAAAAAAAATATATATATATATATATATATATATATATATAAACTACCATTAGTGTGATGCTTGTCAGAGTTCTGTTAAATGTAATGCCCATTTTGTGTAAATTTCTGGTCCATGAAGCTGGGCTGTAGGAAAGCTGGGGTTGCTGTCTTGTTCCCGCCATTTTGGGAGGGAGAGGCAGGATGGCCAGTGGAAATAATAAGCTTAATTTAATTTAATTTTTATTGGTGTCAGTGGTCTTCTCTTGTGTCCAGATCTAACAGGAAAACACTCACAAAACATGGAGCTCTGCCGGCCTAAAGACTTCTTGAGACACTTCCTCTGAGGTTGGGCACTTGAAATATATGTTGTTGTAAGGACCTTTAGCTTCCTTTCTAGTGGGACCATCAAAGCTGGGTATGCATCTGTGTGACCTGGAGGCCATGGTTTCTTATATTCTAATGAACATGAGGCAGCAGTGCTGAATTTTCTCATTGTAGGTAAACTGTGGCCACTGGGTCCTAAGTGTCTCCCCGTGTCGACTGTGAAGACATTTTGTCATCCTAAACTTTTAGTGGTGTTTCTTGCTGCTGCACTGCGATTTTGGTATTTGCTTCATGAAATACAATGAGTTCAACTGGGACCCAGTGCTGGAGGGAGTTCTGTCACTTGTGGTGGGTCAGAGTCTGCAGGAGAATGCACCAACCAGGCTTCTATCCCACAGAGCTTGCCCCCTTGTCCATAGCAATCTGACTCTGAAATTTGCCCTGAAACCTCTCCATATAAAAAGATGCCTTTACATAGAAGGGCCTGCTGGCTGCACCATGTCACTCACAAGCCATTTGGAAGGCAATGGCAAATCCTCATGGCCACACCAGAGATGTATTATCACACACCTGCCCACCACTGCAATAGGCCCACTACTCTGCAGGCTCCAACTTACTGGCATCTTTGTTCTACACCATTTTCATGAAACCCAGACAATCTAGGCATTCTATGGTACACTCATGATCAGCAACAAGACATCCAAAGGCTCTCCAGTACCACCTGGTTAAGGGAATTTCAAAAATTTCATGGTATTTAACTAGCAATTTTTCATGGATGAAGTTGGAGGCACTGTGGGTTTCAGTTAATTCAGGAACCATAAAATGGTGAAGAAGGTCATTTCAATGAAAGCTGTGGAGTACTCTCACAGGCAAGTCTTCCCATAGAGTGGCCAAAGGCTCATATGCATCCAGGCCCATTAAGGTCTACAATGTGACGTCCATGGGTGTTTTGACTCTCAACTATGGATGCCTAATCTTTCAGAAAAAAATCTTGTGATATCCTGGCTGAGATTCTCAGGCTCTGTGGAAAACAAACCTGGTCCTTGATCTCAGTTTCCAAGGGCGAATCCCATGCGTGGCCTCCTAAAATCCGAACACAATTCATGGCAATATTTCTCTGAGATCAGTTCCAGAACTCAGACTCTAAAGGAATGACACCAGAGTTCAAACCCAGGTAGAACCAGTCATCACTTCCAACCGCCACACAAATCCCCACAATTAAAACCAAAACACTCCCACAAAGCCCTCATCTTTTTCCATATAGACACTCATCATAACCTGTGGCTGGAGTTTTCCATGAGGGACTCATCCCAAGACAGTGTACAAAATAACCTTCCTAGCCCCTCATTTGGCTAAAGTCAGGGTTGCCTGGACACCCTTCCTGAGAACCAGGAGTGACCATAGGCCTGACGTAAATACTGCTCTGCTTCTCCAATTTGAGGCCTACTGACTGTCGGGTTTAGATTTTTTATCTGAATTGGTGTCATGAAAAAACCCAAGCACCTAAAGACTTGCCACTGCAGAGTTTTGAAGAACTCATTTGACACAAAGAATCCCTATTCTCACTAGATGGATGTCAGGAACCTTATAGAGAAAGGCGAGAGACTTCATCCACAAAGACTGCTTTTTGGGCCATTTTGGTTTTGGAAGCACACATGGAATCTTTCTTTAGATCCATCAGGTGCTGAGAATATAAGCCACAGCCTCACACATGGCCAAGAGGCTGATTCACAAACATCCCTTTCCAAAGCAATTAAGCAAAGAGGTACAGGTGATGCCCATTAATTTCCATTTGAAAACTGTTTTCTTCAGGCGTCCCAAAGGGGTGGCCTGAGGCAAAGACCTTCCTGACATTCAGGGCAACAGAACAATAGGTAAGCAAATGGCCCAAAGCATGGTTTCTCCACTTAGACTTTTTTGGTCACACTGATATCTGAGTTTTCTGATATTCCCCCAATCCCTTAAGCTATCCAGTACATGGCCATATCACAGAGCTTGGAGATGGTACATATATTGGACACAAAACCATGAGCCTATTCTGGAGAGTGGCCCAAATTCAGGAAGAAAACTGGAACTTAGGAAGATAGTAGGTGTTACCCATCCATAAGGCAAGCCAAAGTCCATTCATTAATTGGGCAGGATGAATGCTGTGAAGCTTTCTACTAGACAGGACACATCCATTGATGCATTCTCTTCTCTAATGTCTACAACCACGAACACAGTGGGACATACAGACATAGAAACACTCATCTTGTCAAACGACTTACTAGAAACAGTCCCCTCCAAACCAAACAAACCGCCTTTCCTCCCTATTCTCAGAACATGAGACAAAACCATAAACTCCCACCCACACCCACAAAGTCATGTCCTTCCCCCAAGTAGGTCTGTGACTATCCGGAGTATCCTCTGACTGGTGGGTCTTAGTATGTTTTCCGGAAATGGCCTGTCCTGTCTCAGATCTTGTCTCCTTGGTCAACTCTGTGACGTTGTCAGGTGCCAGTGGTGAGCCACTACCTGCTTTCTGAGGAAAGGGCCCTCTTCAGAGCTCTGCTGGCATTTGGCCATCCTCACATCAGTAGGTACCAAGAAAGACTGACACTGTCCTTGGTAAATCCAAACAAGTGTGCCTACTGGAACTGGGACTGAGAGTGGCTCTGAGTGCCTGGCTTACTGGACCCCAAGTTCAGAGAGTTTTTTTCCCAAGGAAGTGAGGTAGGTCACTTCCTCCAGGAACTGAATGAGGTCACTGCCTTGGCAACCACTTTGTCCTAACAGTTGCTTCCATAGGTCCCATGAGATGGAGGCTGCCCCTACTTCCTGTGACACTTTCACAAGTTCAAATATGTATCCACCCTACTCACCGGGCAATAGCTCTCCACACAGGCCTGGTTTGTTCCATCCTCTCTACATTAAGATCAGAGAGGCTGATTCAGACACAACCCTTCATCCTGCCCAGGTTGTTTGCCATGGAAGATGACTTTTGCTCTCTTAGGTCGTTCATAGCTGCCTACATCTTCTCCAGGGATAATTTCTGCATGGACTTTTGAGGTTCCCAGCAGGTGGAAGATTCCCTACATTCCTGTATTGTAAGACCAACTCTGTCCCTGCTCTTCTGTAAAGTTATATTGAGTGAACAGTGTATGGTTAGGGTTAATAACATGTTTGATTTATGTTAGTAATCATTCTGCAGGATGAATAATGGTATTGGGAACCTGCCTTGTTAATAAGAATATAGAGGTGAAATATAAGTATGAAAACAGTAATCCAGGTAAAATTTGAAGCCCAGAAGTGCATTTGGCCCTTGATTGGGATACTTAGCTTTGAATTACGTTCTGCACAGGTGTCTCAGATAATTCAACATACAGCGTCATAGGACCTTGTATCTTGGATGATTGAATGTCGAAGAGAACATCCAGTCCAAAAGCGATAGTCAGTAGGATTAGGAAGATAATTGGTAGGTTTAGAAGGAAGAGTTAGTATAGGATTGATACCAAAAGTTTTTTAGCAATAGGGTTTCGGGTAGAGAGTGAATGTATATGTCAGCCCATGTGAAGAGTCAATCACAATGATGAACTGGGATAAATATGTAGGAAAGCAGAAATCAATAGAGACATTAGGAATTCAGCCAAAGTATAAAGTGAGTGATAGAATTAGATATTTTGAACAGGGTTGAGGTTGAATAGAAAATCTTAGGAAGAAACAAATATGTAGTCACCAATACGATTGATATTTGAGAGCATTAGGCAACCTGGACATGGATGTTTTTAGTAATCCATGCTCACTTTCCTTTTAGGCTTTGGTGAAAGGTGAATAAAATATGTACTTGTCACTTCCTATTTTTCTGTATGCTTAACAAAACACTGTTGAAATCTTGAGAACTGTTTGCCAATCCTGTTCCCAGAATGTGTTGTCCCCAACTGCCAAACTGCAGAATGTACTCTCTCACCCATTTGCTTACAAACCGACCAGTCGCCCGGACCCATCAATAAACTTCCCTCCCTGTCCTCTCCAAGAAAAGAATATAAGCTCTGCTTAAGCTCTTTCAGGGCTCTCTGCTCTATCCAAGTGAGGTCTGAGCCCCAGCATGCTGTACTCCCTATTAACCCTATACTATTGCATGAGACAGTCTCTTGGTGGTCTCTTCCTCCAATGCTTGCCAGAACTTCACATCTGAAACCCCCAGCAAGATCCATCAGTGGTGTACGAAAGACTCCCAACGAGCTCCTATCAGGATAAGTAAGGTACCATTTTCGTGTTTCAGGTTTCAGGTTAGGGCTTTGCAAAATGGCTATCGGTGATGAGCGTGAGCTCTCTCAGATGCTGGCTGACAGACGTGTCACCGAGCCACAGGTCACGTTCCTGGGGGATGCCCCCAGAGGATTCGCAAAATAGAGGAACAATAGTATCCTCGACTCAGTGATTTTTTTGTTTCGGATTCGGTTTTGCTAGCACATCAGGTTTTGCTGGCTAATCAGTCCTGGTCTCAGTATTGGACGTCCATTGCCTGTCTTTATTGTCTTGTCTTGTCTGTGTTGTGTGTCATTGCTTTCACTGTTTGTATATCTTTCATTATGGGACAGAGCACTTCAATGCCTCTGTCCCTGACTCTTGTTCAGTGGACCAAAGTCCACTTAAGGGCTCAGAATCTTTCTATTTCAGCAAAACGCCGGAACTGGCAGACTCTCCGTGCCTCAAAATGACCCACCTTTGGAGTCGGATGGCCCCTAAAGAAACTTTCTACTCCCCACTAATTCAAAAAGTCAGAAATATTGTCTTTCAACTGGGGCCACATAGCCATCCAGATCAAAAGCCATATATCTTAACTTTGCAGGACCTCTGCAAATCTCCTCCTCCATTTGTGAAGCCTTTCCTTTTCCCTGCCCCCGCTCCTCCACCTTCCCCCATGATTCTATCTCTCAAACCCTCTGCTCCTCCTCCTCCACCCTTTGTTCTTCCTAAGTCTCAAGACTCAACTAGACTCTCCGCACCCTCCTTATCCCCTACCCTCTTCCCCCAACACCCAACACCCTCTAAGTGATTCCCTTGCTGCTGACTCAGCCTCTCCACCATTGGAGGAAGCTAGGCCGGCCCAGCGCCCTCCAGATTACTACCCGGCAGCACACAAAGCCACTCCTTCCCTGGACAAAGCTGGCCCCGGTAAAAGAACTCAAAGAACTTGCCGGCGTTGTCACACCTGCCTACTTTGCATGACTGCCAACAACTCCTACAGACTCTCTTCATGACAGAGGAAGAAGAGAAAAACCTTCTGGAAGCTAAAAAAAAATATCCTCGGACAAGATGGGTGACCGACACCTCTTCCCACATCATCAAAGCCGGCTTCCCATTGAACCAACCGAACTGGGACACCAACACGTTTGAAGGTAGGTAGCATCCGTCCACTTATTGCCGGGCTCTAATAGCGGGTCTCCAAGCAGCCGCTAAGGTGACCAACTAATTGGGCCAAGGTTAGAGAGATTATTCAAGGGCCTGATAAATATCCCTCTATGTTTCTAGAGAGATTTATGGAGGCATATAGGAGATATACTCCTTTCGATCCTCAGGCAGAGGATCAAAAGCCATGTGTCATGATGGCCTTCATTGGGCAAGCTGCCCTGGATATTAAAAGAGAGTTACAATGCGTAGATGGATTACAAGATATGGCTTTGAGAGATTTAGTCAGACAAGCCTAAAAAAGTAAACTATAAGAGATAAACTGAGGAAGAGAAGGAACAAAGGAGGAAGAAAGAAAGGGAGCAAAGAGAGGATGCGAGAAGCAAAAGATAGACTAATGCATTGACTAAGGTCCTGGTCACAACAAAAAATAGGACAGAAATTAAGAAACAGGGATACAGGAAGGGATACCTGGGCACACGCCAAAAGAAACCCCTGGCCTCAGATCAATATGCCTACTCAAAAGAAAAAGGACACTGGGCCAAAAAGAGCCCGAGAATGAGACAGCCACACCAGCCAGACATTCTGACTCTGGAGGATGACTAAGAAAGTCGGGGCTCAGATCCTCTTCCCGAGCTCAGGGTAACTTTTGAAGTGGAGGGTACCCCAGTACACTTTGAAGTGGATACAGGGGCAGTATACTCAGCCCTTAAAGCCCCATTGGGCCCTCCATCAAATAAAAGGTCTCTATTTCAAGGGGCTAATGGCAGTAAATATTGGGCATAGACAACTAAGAGGATCATGGACCTGGGGAAAGGAAAAATCCATCACTCCTTCCTAGTAATCCCAAGATGCCCGGCCCTATTAATGGGCCGAGATCTGCTCACCAAGCTCCGGGCCAGAATAACTTTTATCCCTGAAGGCCCCAAAGTGAAAATTATAAATCCTTCAGTAAAAACTCCTATAGTCACAGCTTTAACTGTCAGTAGAAGATGAATATCAACTCTTCACACCACACAAGACTGATCAAACAGGCACGTTACCCCAGAATTGGATAACATATTACCCAGATGCCTGGACAAAAACTGATGGCTTAGGCCTGCCCATTAAAAAACCTCCAATAACAGTGGAGTTAAAAACCTCAGCCTCTCCAATCAATGTCAAAAAATATACTCTGGGCAAAAATCTAAAGATGGGATAAGGCCCCATATTCAGAAATATCTGATCTTAGGGGTCCTAAGGCCCTGTTAATCAGCCTGCAACATTCCCCTGCTACCATTAAAAAATGCCAGGAACCGGGGACTATCACCCTGTTAAAGACCTACGAGAGATCAACAACAGAGTGCAGGACATTCACCGCATGGTACATAATCTGTGCAATCTGCCTAGCACTCTGAACCCTGAGCAGAAATGGTATACTGTTCTGTACTTAAAAGATGCTTTATTTTGCTTGCCTCTGCATAAAGATAGTCAGTTGCTGTTTGTTTTCGAGTGGGTAGACCCAGAAACCGGAACGTCTGGTCAACTAACTTGGACTAGACTCGAACAGGGGTTCAAAAACTCCCCCACTCTCTTTGATGAAGCTCTCCACAGAGATCTCAACAACTTCAGAACTATACACCCTGCTGCAACATGTGGATGGCCTGCTACTGGCAGCCAACACTAAGGAAAACTGTGAATCTGGGACCCAAGCACTATTATCTGAGCTTGCTAAACTGGCGTGTAGAGCTTCTGCCAAAAAGGCCCAAATTTGCCACCATGAAGTAATCTTCCTGGGCTATTCACTTAGGGGCGGTAAAGGATGGCTCACTGAGCAAAGAAAACAAACTGTTGTGCAGATTCCACACAGATCTAACAGCAGACAACTCAGAGAGTTTCTTGGGACTGCTGGCTTTTGCAGGTTATGGATACCTGGGTTTGCATCATTAGCTGCTCCTTTATACCCGGTGCTAAAGGGAGATGCCCATTTCCAATGAACCCCTGATAACCAGGAAGCTTTTGATAACACCTAAAGACTCTGACACTGAACCCTCAACGTCACTGAGCTTAGCCTGCAATTTTAGAAAGCCCTACACTAAGTTAAAATGTATATCAACTCACTCACCTTGGTTCAAAGAAATTGCAGGCATTCCTGAAGGATCAAGAACAGAGTTTTCCACTAACCGATTCAAAGAGAAAGGGAAGAACTGAATGGGTAACAAAAGCCTGTCGGGTCTGTCAATTGGTTAATGCTTACACTTCCAAGCTTCTTGCAGGAAAGCACCTATGAGGAACCAGACCAGGACAATTCTGGGAATTGGGAAGTTGACTTTACTGAAATTAAGCCAGCAATGTATGGACTTAAATATCTCCTAGTCTTTGTAGATACATTTTCATGATGGATTGAAGCATCCACAACAAAAAAAAAAAAAAAGAAAAGAAAAGAAAAAAGAAAGAAAAGAATAGAAAAGAAAAAAAAAACCGACCCAAATGGTGGTCAAAAAGATCCTGAAAGATATTTTTCCAAGATTCTGCCTGCCTAAGGTAATATGGGTCTGATAATGGGCCGGCGTTCATGGCCCAGGTAAGACAGGGGTTATCCAGAATTCTAGGGGTTTATTGGAAGTTACATTGTTCTTATAGACCCCAGAGCTCAGGACAGGTAAAAAAATAAAAAGAACCATTAAAGTGACCTTAACGAAATTAAGCTTAGAAACTGGCATAAAAGATTGGACTATGCTCCTGCCTTCTGCACTGTTTCATGCAAGAAATACTCCCTCTGTTTCTTTGTCTAACCTCACCCCCTATGAAATTCTCTATGGTGCCCCTGCTCCAGTAAGGGACCTAACCCCAACTCTAAGACCTAACGATCCCTTCCACACCCCCTTGCCTGACAGACTTAAAGCTCTTGAAAGAACTCAGCGGTACTTGTTGAAACATCGGGCCCCTTCCTACCAACCAGGGTATGATGGGACTCCACATCAATATCAAGTAAGAGACCTCATCTACTAAAGACGACATCAGGTGTCATTCCTGAAACCCCGGTGTAAAGGACCATACCAGGTGCTACTTATAACACCTACAGTGGTAAAGGTAGACGGAATCACTTCCTGGATCAATGCCTCTCATCTCAAGCCTGCGCCATGTCCCCACTCTGGCTGGAAGCTGGAAAAGACTGGTAACCCTTTCAAACTGTGTGTTCGCCATGTGGATAAGGCTATAGACTCTCCCCTTGGTCACCAGTATTCCTAAGCATCATCAGCCCGTTCAGCAGCGATGGCTGATCAAAAATCCTACTAGACAACAAGTATGGTCTACCTCGAATACAGCCCACTGAGGGACCTGGTGGCCATCCCTCCACCCAGACATTTGTCAGCTACCTATAGGTCTTTCATATTGGGATAGCCCTGATGAACAGGATTCCACTAAAATTCCATTAAATCACTTTCGTACCATAGGTAATGGAAACCAACATTATGGATGTAGGGAAACATGAGCCAGATGCAGTTTGGCTAGCCTAGATTACTATGTTTGCCCGGCGGACTATCAAAACCACAAACAGCCATGGCTGTGTGGGGAAAACCGACTTCTTCTGTAAGTCATGGCGATCTGAGCACACAGGGGCTGCCTGCTGGAACCCAAACTCCTCATCAAATTCAGTACACAGCATTGGCCATATTACCAATTAGACAACCAAAATCCATGTCCCCCAGAGGGGTCTCTAGATCCTCAAATTCTGCATGGACTTTTTAACTTCGGCAAGTGCTCAAAAGGGTTGAAGGAAATTCCCCTATGTGCAGGCCTTTTTCCTCCTTTGCTCACATCCTGAACTATGCTTCTCTAATAGATCCTCACCCTCAGATTTCTGCTCCAGACTCTCTGCTGTCACTTTCACCTCAGGAATTTGATTTCTCCCCTCCAATTACTAGATCAAAAACTCAAACCTCTACCCTTTCTCAGACCATTGCCCCCTTGCTGAGGTAGCAGGTACTTAGGTACCCCTAAACCCAGACACTCCTCTATTCTTCTGTCAGTGCCCACAATGGGTCCCAACAGGTCCTCTTACCTGCTAACCCAAAGCTCAAACCAGCTGAGAAGAGCCCTCAGACCCCTATCCAAGATGTAATAAAAATTACCTTTAAAGTTGCATTGTCAACACTGAATACAGGTTACTAAGAATTTAAAATCCCTCACAGGCTTTTTGAGATACTCACTCCCATCTTCCCCTCTGCTCTACTTGCTCTACTGCTCAAGTTTTTTTTGCTAGCAAAATCCCAAACCCCTTTCCCAATAGTCTTTTAATCTCTCCTTCCTGATTCTCAGATCCATGGAGCTGCTCTCACCCCCTGCCTTCCACTCTTCCCCCTCTGTACCAAGACCACAGAAAATTCTTAAGTGACCTTCTCCAGAAGTCTTCACCATGACTGACTTTAGGACTTTCAGCAAAATAATCCCTATGAAAGAGTTCAATGTAGATAAACTTCCTCTTTTCTTGTTGCCCTCTTCTAGTTGCCACTGGCTGGAAAAATCAGCACTCCTAAGCTAGACACCCCTTACTAGTTTTTCACAAAATATGTGAACAAGGCCTCTGGCCTTGAGCTGGAGCTTCACAGAGATTGCTACATTTCTAAGATAAAGAAGTTACCAACTGGGCTCCATTTTAACAGCTGGCAGGGAGAAAAAAAAAAGAGAAGACGAAAGCTCTCCCCCTCCCAGGTGTCCTTAAAAAGTTAACTTGCCAAAATAGAAGAAATAAAACAGAAACAAAAACTGCTTTTTGTGAACTTCTGCAGACTGTGATATTCTGAGCCCATTCCCTTACATGTTGGCTACAAAATTCTGAAACAACCTAAACTTGGGGTTCAGAGGATTAATTGATTACAACAGAAGCAATGCTCTCTACATCCTTTTGCAACCAAATAGGACTGCTTCCCTAGCTTCGGTGCTATCTTAGGTGCCTTTCCTTGTCTGTTCCTTCAACAGTATAATTCTATATACTTAATTATTGTTTATGAGTTCATAAAATGGTCAATAGATGTGATTAGTTATGTAATGGTGCAGATGTTTCCCAGAGTGCTCTATCATGACACAGGTTCATTTAAAGTTCAAATAGGGGGGGGCATAAAACCCGGTTCCGCTGGGAACCTGTATCCCTCACTTTAGCCATCCTATTTGGAATAAGAGTTGCTGCAGGTGTGGGCACAGGAACCACTGACCTAGTCCATGGGACACAACAAATGACTCAATGAGAAGCAGCAATAGACCAAAGCTTAAAGATATTAAAAACCTCAATCCCAGCTTTACAGGAATCTTTAACCTCTCTCTCCGAAGTAGTTTCACAGAATAGGCGACGGTTGGACCTCCTCTTCATGAGAGAGGGGGCCTTTGTGCTGCAATGAGGGAAGAATTTTTTTTTATGCTGACAATACTGGAGTTGTAAAAGAATCTATGAGTAAATTAAGAAAACGCCTTGAAGAGCGTCAACGAGAGACAGAGGCCCAAAAAGCGTGGTTTGAGTCTTGGTTCACACAGTCCCTTGGGTTAACTACGCTTTTATGTGCCTTGGCCAGTCCATTAATAATCCTCATATTATTGCTAACTGTGGGCGCCTGTTTGCTCAACCGTGTAGTTTCCTTTCTCCAAGCTCAAATTGGACAAGTTAAACTTATGGTAATCAGACAACAATATAACTCACTAGCAGACATAAAATGTGACACCCCCCAGTGATCACTTTTTTGATTAAAAGTAACCAGAACAAGAAGTGGGAAATGAAAGGTTTATTAAATAGGTACTTGTCACTTCCTGTTTTTCTGTATTCTTAACAAAACACTGTTGAAATCTTGAGAACTGTTTGCTAATCTTGTTCCCAGAATGTGTTGTCCCCAACTGCAAAACTGCAGAATGTACTCCCTCACACATTTGCAAGCAAACCGCCCACTCACCCTGACCCATCAATAAACTTCACACCCTGCCTTCTCCAAAGAAAGTACATAAGCTCTGCTTAAGCTATTCTCAGGGCTCTCTGCTAAATTCAAGTGAGCTCTGAGCTGCAGCATGCTGGACCCCCAATACACACTTTGCTGTTGCATGAGACAGTCTCTTGGTGGTCTCTTCCTAAAATGCTCACTCGACCATTCCATTGGTACAATCATTAGTGTGAACTTTGCTTTTTGTGTCCAGAATATTACTGTGATAAAATGTATATGTAGGTCAGGTGACATGAGTATTTCTTCCACCATTTCTGGGAGGAATATTTTCAAGACCTAATAATTAGTATTGGGGTTATAAAGACGTGTACCCTGTGTCTATGGATATAGAGATAATGCATGAATAGACAATACTGTGTTTAAATAATATAACAGGTTCCACTTTAAATAATGTACTGAATTGATATCTGAAAATATATAAGAAATCATTTATTGATATACAATCATTCATTCCAACCAGTTATACATCTAATGGTAATATTATGGTTATGGTTCATTATCTAGGGTGTGTGAGATTTCCTTCAAAAGCAATTATGAAAATCAAAAATAATGTGTTTGGAAAGAATTCTCATGAAAAGACCAGTCAAGAAACATGGAGAAATATATGTGTTCTGAAGTAGAAAGTGATTGAAAGTGAAACAAATGCCAATAAAATTGCAAACTTATGGATGAAATATATATCCAATGATGTGCATGAACTAAAGAAATAGTAATGTACAAGTGTTGAAAAAAATGAACTTCAAAATACACATCATGTCCCATAGGAGTCTACTTGCATTGATGTTAAACTGAGTCAGTTACTGTAGAAATATTAGGATTTGTATACACCATTCACTTAAGTTAGTTTTCAGTGTTGGAAACAAATAGGTATTCCAGGTGGATGAATATTTCTGAAAATAATCTTGTGAAAAGATTATTATAAATCCACATACATGAATATGAATGAATTTAGGAAATGTATAATAAGACACATATATTTCATATTTTGAAAAATCTGGAGAGTATATATATATATATATATATATATATATATATATATATATATATATGTATATATATATATAAACACACACAGATATTAAAAATTAGCACTATATGCCAATTGAAATTCACCATGAAATATATATTATCCACAGATCAAAAATATTTATTTTACTGAACATGGATTTATATATAATGTTGTTCAGCTAGGAAGCTCACCCATAGGGTGAATGTTCAGTTCCAACAGCATTTAGGAGGAGTGATCTCTTCTCACAATTTGTATCTGCCTATTCAGGTACCACACAATAGTGTACATGTGGTACCAGGTAGGATTATACATGTGCTTATAAAAATACATGTGCTGAATACGCTGCAGCGAAAGGGAGACAGGAATTCATATATTTGTTAACTTTAAAAACACATTGAGAACTATTTCAACAAAAAAATGAGTAGATTTATAACTCCTACTCTATATAATGCAAAAGGCAAGTCCAACTATACACTGTGCCTTTTCTGTACTGCTTGTATTTCAATTCTGTTTGGGTTATTTTTCTCCATCATATTAGGATTAGTAGACAGAGTTTAGTAGGGTATGGGGTAGTGTCAGTGTTTCAGTATTTCAAATGGAAAATTGGAAAATGAATCCAATGTGTATGCAAATATGTGCTACACAAAAATCCACCCACTCTCATCCAGAACAATTACTTGACATTACCTTCGCCCCAATTAAGACACAATTAGAGGAGAAGAGTTATAAAATTTGTGAATACATATCTGGAATGGAAATTGCTCAGGAGTTTACAACTTTGGAGGTGCAAGAGGAGTTTCCAAAAGTAAGGGACAGGATAAAACTCCACAATCATGGAGCTCTGTTGGCCTAAAGACTTCTTGAGAAACTTCCTCTGAGGTTGGGCACTTGAAATATATGTTGTTGTCAGGAGCTTTATCTTCCTTTGTAGTGAGACCATCAAAGCTGGGTCTGCATATATGTGACCTGGAGGACATGGTCTCTTATATTCCAATGAACATTAGGCAGCAGTGCTGAATTCTCTCTTTATAGATATCTGTGGCCACTGGGGGTTAAGTGTCTCTCTGTGTGGACTGTGAAGCTATTTGGTCATCCTCCACTTTTTGTGGTGTTTCTTGCTGCTGCATTGGGAGTTTGGTATTTGCTTCTCGAAAAACAAAAAGTTCAACTGGGACACAGTGCTGGAGGGAGTTCTGTCATGTGTCGTGTGTCAGGGTCTGCAGGAGAATGCACCAAATAGGCTTCTATCACACATAGGTTGCCCCCTTGACCATAGCAACCTGATTCTGAACATTGCCCTGAAATTTCTCCATATAACAAGATGCCTTTACATACAAGGTTCTGCTGGCTGCACCATGTCAGTCGCAACCCATTTGGAAGTAAATGGCAGATCCACATGGCCCCACCACAGATGTTTTATCACACACATGCACAACACTGTTCTATGACCACTAATCAGGAGGCTCCAACGTACTGATATCTCTGTTCTACACCATTATCATGAAACCCAGTCAATCAAGGCACTGTCTTGTACACTCGAATTAGCAACAGGACATCGAAGGTTCTCTAGTGCCACCTGGTCAAGGGAATTTCAAGAATGTCATGGTATTTATGTAGCCATTTTTCAAGGATGAAGTTGGAGGCACTGTGGGTTTCCGTTCATTCAGGAACCATTAAAGGTTGAGGAAGATCATTTCAATGAAAGCTCTGGAGAAATTTCACAGGCAAGGCTTCCCAAAGAGTGGGCAAAAGGTTACATGAAGCCAGGCACATAGAGGTCTACAATGTGAGGTCCATGTGTGTTTTGACTCTCAACTATGGATTCCAAGGCTTTCAGAATAAAATCATATGGTATCATGGCTGAGATTCCCTGTGCTCTGTGGAAAGCCGCCCTTGGTCTAGATCTCAGTTTCCAAGGGCGACTCTCATGCGTGGCCTCCAAAAATGCCAACACAAATCATGGCAATTCTTCTCTGAGGTCAGTTCCACAACGCAGTCTCAAAGGGGAATCACATCAGAGTTTAAACCCCGATGGACCCAGTCATCTTTTCCAACCACCACACTAATGACCACAATTAAAACCAAAACACTTCCACATAGCCCTCATATTCTTCCATATAGATACTAATCATAACCTCTGGCTGGAGGTTTCCATGAGGGGCACATCCAAAGACAGTGTCCAAAATACGTTCTCTTGCCCCTCATTTGCCTAAAGTCATTGTGGCCGGGACACCTTTCCTGTGAACCAGGAGTGATCAAATAGGCCTGCTCTTAATACTGCTCTGATTCTCCAATTTGAGGCCTACTGACAGTCAGGTATAGATTCTTTATGTGATTTGGAGTCATGAGGAGACCCAAGCACCTCTGCAGGGCTTTGAAGTACTAATTTTACCCAAAGGATTCCTATTCTCACTTGATGGATGTCAGGAAACTAATAGAGAAAGGCAAGAAGCTTCATCCACTATAACTGATCTTTTTGCCATTTTGGTTTTGGATGCACACATGGCATCTTTTTTAGATCCATCTGGTTTTGAGAATCTAAGCCACAACCTGACACAGGGCCAAGATACTGATTCAGACACATCCATTTCCAAAGCAATTAATGAAAGAGCCACAGGTGATGCCCATTCATTTCCATTTGAAAACTATTTTCTTCAGGCTTCACAAAGTGTGACCTGAGGCAAAGACCTTTCTGACATTCAGGGCAACAGAAAAATAGGTAAGTAAAAGGCCCAAAGCAGGGTTTCTCCACTGAGACTTTTCTATTCACACTGATATTTGAGTTTTCTGAGATGATCACATTTCCTTCAGCTATTCAGTACATGGCCATTTCACAGAGCTTTGAGGTGGTACATATCTTGGACACAAAACCATGAGCCTATTCTGGAGAGTTGAGAGAATTCAGGAAGAAAACTGAAACTTAGGAATATAATAGGTGTTGCACATCAATAAGGCTGCCCACTCTCTATTCATACATTGGGCAGGATGAATGCTGGGAGCTTTCTACTAGACACAACACATCCATTGATCCATTCTTTTTTCTATTGTCTACAACCACTGACACAGTAAGATACACAGACATAGAAACACTCGCCTTGCCAAACGACATACAAGAAACAGTCTACCCCAAAACAAACAAACCGACTTTCCTACCTATTCTCAGAACATGAGACAAAACCACATACTCACACCCACACTCAAAAAGGCACCTCCTTCCCCCAAGTAGGTCTCTGACTATATGGAGTGTCCTCTGACAGGTGAGCCATACTTCGTTCCCCCGAAATGGCCTGTACGGTCTCAGATCTTGTCTCCTTTTTCAACTCAGTGAAGTTGCCAGCAGCCAGTGGTGAGCAACTACCTACTTTCCCAGGAAAGGACCCTCTTCATAGCTATTCTGTCATTTGACCATCCTCACATCAGTAGGTACCAAGAAAGACTGACTATGTCCATGGTAAATACAAACAATTGAGCCCACTGGGACGGGGACTGGGACTGGCTCTGGGTGCCTGGCTTCCTGGATACCAAGTTCAGAGAGTTCCATCAACAAGGAAGTTAAGTAGGTCAATTCTTTCAGGAACTGAGTGAGGTCACTGCCGTGACAACCACTTTGTCCTAACAATTGCTTCAGTTGCTTCCAAGTGTCCCATGAGATGGAGGCTGCCCCTACTTCCTGTGACACTTTCACAAGTTAGAATGGTATGTAAACCATAGGCACCCAGGAACAGCTCTCCACACAGGCCTGGTTTGGTCCATCTTCTCTACATTAAGAAGAGAGAGGCTGATTCAGACACATCCCTTCATTCTGACCAGGGTTTTTGCATTGGAAGATGACTTTTGCTCTCTTAGTTCCTCAATAGCTGCCTACATCTTATCCAGGGATCATTTCTGCATGGACATTTTAGGTTCTCAGCAGGTGGAAGATCCCCTACATTCCTGTATTGTAAGACAAACTCTGTACCTGCTCTTCTGTAAAGTGAGATTGAGAAAAGAGTGTATGGTTACGGTTAATAACAGGTTCTATTTGGGTTCGGAATCATTGTGCAAGATGATTAATGGTATTGGGAACCTGCAATATTTTCAAGAATATACAGGGGAAATATAAGTTTGAAAACAGAAATCCAGGTAAGATTTGAAGCCCAGAAAGGCATTAGGCCTTTGAGTGGGATACTTAGCTTTGAATTATATTCTGCACAGATGTCTCAGATGAGTCGATATACAATTGCCTTGTACCTTGGATGATTGAATGTCAAAGAGAACATCCAGTCAAAAAGTGATAGTCGGTACGATTAAGACGAAAGTCGGTAGGTTTAGAAAGAAGAGTGAGTATAAGAGTGGGACCAAAAGTTCTTTAGCAATAGGCTTTCGGGTAGACAGTGAATGTAAATGTAAGCACATGTGAAGAGTCAGTCACAATAATGAACTGGGATAATATGTAGGGAAGCAGAAATCAATAGAGACATTAGGAAATCAGGCAAAGTATAAATTGTGTGGTAGGATTAGACATTTTCAACAGGATTGAGGTTGAATATATAATCTTAGGAAGAAACAAATATGTATTCACCAATAGTATTGACATTAGAGAGCATTAGGCAACCTGGACATGGATGTTTTTAGTAACGCATGCTCACTTTCACTTAGGCTTTGGTACAATCATAAGTGTGACATTTTCATAATGTGTCCAGAATATTACTGTGATAAAATGTATATGTAGATCAGGTGACATGAGTATTTCTGACAACATTTCTGGGAGCTACATTTTGAAGATGAATAAATTAGTATTGGGGATACAAATAGATGTACCCTGTGTCTATAAATATAGAAATAATGCATGAATAGACCATACTGTGAATAAATAATAAAAGTGGTTCAAACTTTAAATAATGGATTGAATTGATATCAGAAAATATACAGGGAATCTTATATTGATATACAATCATTCATTCCAATCAGTTACACATATAATGGTAAAATTAGGGTTATGGTATATCATGAAGAATGTGTGAGTTTTGCTTCAAAATGATTATGAAAACCAAAATGAATGTGTTTGGAAATAAGTGTCATGAAAAGACCATTCAGGAAACTAGGAGTAATACATGTGTTCTGAAGCAGGAAATGATTGAAAATGAATCAAATGCGTATAAATTTGTGAACTTGTGGATGAAATATATATCCTATGATGTGAATAAACTGAAGAAATTATAATGTACCAGTGTTGAACAAAATGAACTTCAAAATACACATCATGTCCGATAGATTTCTACTTGCATTGATGTTAAACTGTGTCAGTCACTGTAGAAATATTAGGATTGTATGCACCATTCACTTAAGTTAGTTTTCAGTACTAGAAAACAAATATGTATTTCAGGTGGATGAATATTTCTGAGAATAATATTGTGAAAAGTTGATTATAAATCCACATACATGAACATAAATGAATTTAGGGAGTGTATATAAGACACATATATTTCATATTTTGAAAAATCTGAAGAGTGTATATATATACAAAACACACACACAGACAATAAAAAGTAGCAATATATATGCCAAACAAAATTCATCATGAAATATATATCATCCATAGATGCAAAAATATTTATGTTACTGAACATGGATTTATGTAAAATGTTGTTCTACTAGGAAGCTCACCCATAGATTGAATTTTGAGTTCCAACAGCGTTTATGGGGAGTGATCTCTTCTCACAATTTGTATCTGCCAAGTCAGCCTCCTCACAAGAATGTACGTGTGATTCCAAGTAGGATTCTATATGTGCAGATAAAAATACATGTGTTGAATAGGCTACAGAGAAATGGAGACAGGAATTCACATATTTGTTAACTTTAAAAACACATGGAGAACGATTTCAATTAAAAATTAACTAGATTTATAACACCTACCCTATATCATGCAAAAGGCAAGTCCAAATATACACCATGCCTCCTCTGAACTGCTTGTATTTCTATTCTGTTTGTGTTATTTTTCTCCATCATATTAGGATTAGTAGTCAGAGTGTAGTAGGGTATGGGTTAGTGTCAGTTGTCCCGGCCGGCCGCACACATCAATGTGGGCAAGGAACCTAGTTGGGGAGGAATGAAGGGACAAGAGACACGAGAGATTACAGCAAGACTGGAGTTCTGATCATGCTGCAAACTTTTATTGTTCTCACATGGGAATTTATATGTTGTGGACGGGAAAGCTCTCTTATCGGCAGTTGCTGGATGTCTTCAGAAAGTTTGATAACCTCAGGATGTTGCAGGAAGACAGATGGCCGCAGGATGTCTCAGGGAGATAGATGGCTGCGGGATGTCTCCCAGGCAGGATATCTCCCAGGGGGCTGTTTCTTTTCAGTGTCAGGCTATTCTTTGAAGGAGAACTTCCTTCTAGCCCCTGACCTCTCTTTCTTATATAAATATTTGACCATAACTTACTGGCCAATGTTTTAGGGGGTGATAGAGGCTCTGTTTCTCTAGCAGGCCTTAGAATATCTCCTGATTCGAGAGAGCATGTTTACTAGGAGATTTCGTGGTGGCCTTGGCATGTTTTGGGAGGAGACGGCTTTGAGGGGGAAGCAGGCTGACCACCATGCACCAGAGCGTGTCACTAAGAGGTCTTCTGTTTTGGGATCCGTGGATACATCCTCCTGCAGTCCATCCTGCACCGTCCGTTATTATGGCCTAACGTCCTCACTCCATGGGTGCATCCTCCCCCAAGTGGAGGGGCCCATGGAGGACGAACCCTTATGGCAATGGCAGAAGATGGTTGGTCAGAGCTGTTACTTATAGTTTAATGTAAGAAAGAGAGATCTGTGGGGATGTAAACTTAAGAAATAAGCCTGTGAGAAGGGTAGAACATCCTTTTAAATGTTGGCAGCATGGTCTTCCATCTCCAGGCGATGATAGTGGACCTGTATGGGCTTAGAGGCCAAAATATTAATCTGTTCTATAATAAATTGTACAAGCCTGTTTATAATGCAGGGTCCTATGGACACCATTAAAAGTAAACCCAACAAAGGGCCTAATAGGGGAAGAAGGTAGCGTAGAAATCCATTAAACCCAGTCCAGAGGGGATTTTCAAAAAGTTCCCTTCATCTCTTTTCTAGATCTTCTTGAAGCTGCTTAATTTTAGTGCGTACTATGGCTGATTTATTGGCATTAAAGCAGCATCGTTCCCCTAAGGCCAAGCAAATACCTCCCTGGTTAGCTGTCAGTAAATCTAAGCCTTCTCTGTTTTGAAGGAACACTTCTGCCAGGGAGTCTACTAGGTCCTTCAAATCTTTAATGGTTCCTGATAGAGTTTTTACATCATTTATAAGTTGTTGAGACAGGCGACACTAAGAGTGTATAGCCATGCCTAAGCCAGCTGTACCTGTGGCCACAGTAGCTGTTATTCCAAGGCTGGCAATGAGTGGTAAGGCCTGTATTGCCCGCCTGTGTCTTTTGACTGAGGTGTCTAGACTAGGAATGCATAGAGTTTCGTCTCCTGGGACAATAGTTATATCAGGGAGTAATAAGGCAAGAACACAGCCAACGGTCCAATTCGATGGAAGCCTCGGGAAGGCCGAGTTTCCTCCACACATAAAAACTGTGCCATTGGAGGGACAAAGAGATGGGGTGGATGAGGAATAGTTTTGTACTGTTGAGCAATTTCCAAAGGAAGTAACTCCAACATCAATATCATAGGTATTATTTTGCATCGCGCCTAAAAGACATATTGTAAAAGTGCCTATAGACTGTATTTTTAAATGAAATCTGGGTTGGCATGTATTCTCATCGTCTATGATAGAATTAATAGGAACTGCCATAGGCATGATTGCCCCTGTTGTCATGGAGAGCCAGCAATCACCAGCAAAGTTGGGGTTGGAATTATTAAGCAAGGAGAAGGTAGTTTCCAAAATATCTAATGTATTGTTATCTAAACCTGGGCGCTGGCATTTTGGCTATATTAAGGGATGATATGTGAGCTCAGGGATTTGGGGTTTCAAAAGTTTCATTATCTGAGGATGCTTGACAGCATAAGGGAATCCTCCACCATCAGTGACCCCTGTAGGTGCCTTAATGGGGCAGCAGGAGGGTTTACCAACAGGGCCTTGGCACCCAGCTGACTGTAGCTTGGTGTATTTGCCTTCTCCTCCCCGGTCAAAAAGAACGGGGGTATAATGAATAGTGGTCCCTCCTGCTGCATGAGTTTTAGTTAGGGAGGCTTCAAAAAATTGTTCTCCCTGCTTGTTAACACAAATTGAGGCCGACGCATAACAAGTGGCATGCATCGCTTGGGTATACGTTCAAGTTGCAGAACAATTTTGGAGAGCTTTACTTGTACTAGGGGGAATAATCTTTGGCTTGTTAACACATACCAATTTAGGCTGATGAACTCCTCTGAGTTTATGGTCAACCTCGGCCCGGAGGTAAGCCACCTTAGTCACGCAGTCAGCAGTCTGGGTCAAACTAGTGGGAGCCTTAGTCCAAGATCCTCCCTTGCGTTCACAGGGAGGGCCAAAAAGGTACTCCATGATGTTGGAAGGTGGAGGGCCAAAGCCTCCGTGTACAATCCTGTTCAGCAGAAGTGCCTTAAGTAGGATCCTCACACAGATTGTTGGCTGCATCTGAAAAAGAGGAAAACTTGTCCTCAGGGGGAGGGCCTCCATCCCCGTGTTGAGGTAAGCCATTAACCTGTTTAACCAGGCGTTCTGGTAACCATCTTGGGGCTGCTTGCTCTTCGTCCAAAACACAAGCTGAGCCTCGTCCACAGATGAGGACAAGACCTGGGCGTTTCCATTTATTTGTAAGGGGATTGTGCCACATAACAGGTGGGTGAACAGAATTGGACGAGGATTGCCTGTGTCAGTCTGCAGCCGAATGGCCTTCATTGTCTAGGGAAAGAAAAATAAGGGCAAATAATGCATGATTAAGGCGATGCCTGTGAGTGGTAAATACAAGTGCAGAAGCATTAATGCGGGTTAGCCAAGTCTTTAGGTAAGGTGGGCACGTTCCACAATGCCTGAGGCTTGTATGGAATTCCAGTAGTATGCCAAATTTGCGAGGTAGCACAAAACTGTTTAAATTTGGCACTGGTATATGCAGGACAATTATCTTTTTTTTAATATGTATTGGTTTACCCATTACAGAAAACGCTGAAACAAGATGAGAAAGGACATCTTTGATAGCCTCTCCAGAATGTGGTGATGCGAAAATAAGGCCACTGAAGGTATCTACAGAAACGTGTACATATTTGGTTTTTCCAAATTCAGAAAAATGAGTAACATCCATTTGCCAAAACTGATTGGACAGTAATCTTCGGGGGTTAACTCCCAAGTGTTGAATGGGGAGGGAGACAGGGCAACCAGGGCATGCTTTTACTATTTCTCGTGCCTGTTGCCTGGTAATTTTACATAGTTATCGAAGGTTCTGGGAATTTAGATGGTGAAGATTGTGTAACTCCGTGGCCTTTTGAGTGCAGCCAACAAAAATTGGAAAGATGAAACGAGTTGCTGCATCAGCTTTGGCATTACCTTGTGTTAGAGGGCTGGGAAGATCAGAGTGTGCCCTGCTGTGTCCTAAGAAAAATGGGTGTTGTCTGGCCTGAATTAGCTGCTGAAGCTGGTGAAACCGATGGGCGACATTGGAAGAAGACTTAATGGTGGGTGAAATCTCAAGCAGGCGCACAGAATGAGCAATGTAGGCACTGTATGTATAAATATTAACAGGATTATCAAAAAATGTTTTAAAAACTTATGTTATTGCAAACAATTCCACAAACTGTGCTGAATGATAGACAGTATCAAAGGTGTTAGGCTGGTTATTGACAACAAAGACTGCTCGGCCATTACTGGAACTGTCTGTAAAGACAGTAAGGGCTTGAGGAATGGGAGCCTTTTGAGTAATTTTGGCAAAAATAAATGGATGTAACTGGACAAAATGTAAAAGGGGGTCATTGGGTAGGTGGTTATCAATTGTTCCCAAAAAGCCTGATAAGGCAATACACCATTCATCCTCCGTCTGTAGTAAAAATTGGATTTGGTCTTTAGTATATGAAATTAAAATATTATCATGGTCTTTGCCAAAATGTTGTCGAGATAGCAAACGACTTTTAAAAATAATAGAAGCTACCTGAGCAAGAAAAACAGTAATAACCTTGGAGAATGTGGTGGGTAAATGGACCCAAAGCAAAGGCAGCCTTTATTTCTAAAATGTGTATTTCGTTGCCAAAATATTCCTGTGGGTGTATGAGGAGTGTGTAAAATAACCAGAACCAGAGGAAGGTTATAAGAATGTTCTGTAAAAAACTGTTTGGCAATGGCTTCTGTGACTTGGTTTAATGCCTGTCATGCCTCGGGAGTTAGTTTTTGAGGGGAGGAGGGGTGGGAATCACCTCTCAAAATATCATTAAGGGACAAAAGTACACAAGGTGGTAATTTAAAATATGTTTTTAGCCATTGAATATTCCCCAGGAATTTTTGAAAATCATTAAGGTTGTGAAGATGGTCCACCCATAGTGGTATCTTAGGAATTTGGATCTGATTATCTTGAAGTTTAAGGCCCAAATAGGTATAACAGTCCTGTGTTTTAACCTTATTAGGAGCTATCTGTTGTCCCAAGGAAGTGAGGATTTTGTAAATGTCCAAGTAACAATTATTAAGGTCATGGTTATTAGGTGCAGCAATTAACAAATCATCCATATAATGTAAAATATAAATTTGTGGCCATAGCTCTCTCACAGGGTCTACTGCTTGAGCAACGTATTTTTGGCAAAGACTAGGGCTGTTGGCCATACCTTGGGGAAGAACCTTCCATTGAAATCTCTGCATAGAGCCCTGAAAATTAATGCGAGGGAGACTAAAGGCAAAATAGGGTCTATCCGCAGGATGTAAAGGAATGGTAAAAAAAACAATCTTTTAACTCAATAATCATTTTACAATAGTTTTTGGGAATAGCCACTGGTGTGGGAATGCCTGGCTGTAGTGCTCTTATTGGGCACATAGCCAGGATTGTGAAAGGTCTTATTAATGGCAAACAAATATTGTAAAAGGCACCACTTGCCTGATTTTTACTTGATAACAAAAATTGGAGTATTCGATGTTGAGGTTGAGGGCTCTACATGGCCGGCTGCCAGCTGTTCCTGCACTAACATGGAGGCAGCCTCCATATTTTCTTGGGTAAGTGGCCATTGATTCACCCACACAAGAGTCTGAGTTTCCCAAATAATTTTATCTCCATGGGGTACAGGAGAGTCAGAGACCGACACTAAAAATCCGAATACCCAAGTCCATATGTATTTGTTTTTTGTATGGATTTTATTGGCTCAACCAGTCCTTGTCTCAGTCTCCCAAGGCCTGTACCAGGGACAAAATTTAAATGAAGCATTTGATGAGTTACCATGGAATTGGGACTGGCATGAATAACTTCCATTTGACTCAAAATATCTTGGGCCCATAGGTTAACAGGGAGGTCAGGAACAACAAAAAGAGTGACAATTCCCTTATTACCCTCTTTATAAGTCCAGCTAAGAGCTGTAGAGCTGACCAGAGGATTTTTTGACTTTCCTATCCCTTTAAGGTCAGTCAAGGATGAGGTGAGGGTCCAAGCTGATGGCCAATATTTTTGAGAAATAATTGTGTCATCAGCTCCAGTATCTAGAATTCCTTGGAATTCCTTTCGTTCAATAAGTAAGGAAATTGTGGGTCTTTTGTGAGAAACGGGTTGAACCAAATTTACATCAGAGCAGCCCAAGGAGGCAGTCCCTTGCGGTAGGTTTGGGCGGTGGAAGTGCCTCCTGGATTCAAGGGAAGGAGTATTAATTGTGCAAGACTTGTTCGTGCTGGGATGGCCACAACTCCATTAATAGCTTTGGCCAGTATTTTTTTTCTCCAGTGAAATCATTATTATTAATGCCATGGAAGACCTGAACACCATGTAAGTTAGTAGAGGCTCTCCCAAAAATAAGGGCACACATATGAGATTGAGGGGGACCCATAATTCCAGTGGGTATTATCTGGGGTCCTTGCATTGAGTCCAATATAGTATCGGTGGTGGCACAGAGGTCCAATCCTGCGCTGCCTGGAGTGGCTAGTTGGAGGGAGGCAATTGTGGAGAAGAATTTTGAGGTAGGTTGGGAGTTTGGGAGGGAACAAATCTTATTGCCCCTGGGTTTGTCCTGGGGGATGTCGTGGCCTGGGGCTGGCCCCGCAGGGAGTTTCCCAAGAAGCAGGAAAAAATAGGCTGTCTGAGGGCATTTGTCTTAGATCTACACTCACTGGCCCAGTGATGACCTTTACCACATCTAGGGCAAAGGATAGCTTGGGGCGGTATAGCCCCAGTTGAAGGAGACGCTATTCCTAGGCTTTTTTTGCCTGTCGGACACTTGCGTGCAAAATGGCCAGGTTGTTTACAAGTAAAGCAAGTACGTTAGCCAGGATTGTGAAAGGTCTTGGTAAAGGTGGCACCTAGGGCAAGACCCATGGCATGGGCTGCACCTACCCCTGCATAGAGTCTAATAAAGTCAGAAAGTTTCCCTTTATCCTTATGTGGTTGAAGAACATCCTGACATGCCGGGTTGGCGTTTTCAAAGGCAAGATGTTTTACAAAAGCGCTTTTGCTTTCGCTTGGTCCAAGCAAGCATTCCACAGCTAGGTTAAGCCGGGGAACAAAGTCGCTATAAGGCTCGTCGGGCCTTTGTCAAATTTTTGCCAGGGAAGTGGTAGCCGAGGCTTTTGAGGGAGGTGTCTCCAAGCATGTAAGCCAGCCATCTGAATCTGCATCAAAAGTCCAGCAGGGAAATGTGCCTGTTTAGTTTTATTGTCAAAAGGCTCATTGCCCACTAGCTTAACATAAGTCCTGGATTTAGAGAAGGCCTTAGTTAAAATTTTTTGAGCAGTTTCCCGACAGTGCTCTTTGAAATCTGCATTCCATAACAGGAAGTCTCTGGCACTGAGGGTAGCTTGGTCTAAAAATTTCCAATCATTGGGAGTAAGTCATTGTGTGCTGTGGCTTTCTAATAAAGCCAACGTGTAGGGTGCAATGGGGCCATAGTGAGCACAAGCCTTTTTAAGTTTTTCAGGAAAATGCAGGCTTAATTTTTTGTAGACTCTGGGTTCCTGCCTGCCTAGGGCTGAACTCCTCATCCTCTGAGTCCTGATCTCCTTAATCCATTTCCCCTCTTCCTCCTCTTTATCCTCTTCTAATTCTTTGACCTCAGCCTGGGCAGGCTTATCTATCAGACTGGTGGTGACTGGGAAGGCGAGCACAGGTCAATGGAGTGGCTTCGCCTTTGTATTAGACCACTGTAGGCCAGTTGCTTTGACTCCATACCTAAGGCTAATGAAGAGAGCTCAGAGTGAAGGGATCTTAATTCTTTTAAAGGTTGGATCTGTTCCTGTGTTTGTTGAAAGGATGCTCACAAAGGAGCCAGTTTAGGCAAGGGAAGTGGGGAGAAAATATCGTGGGGGGGGCATTTGTTCCCTGAAGGGCCAGAGCACAAAAGGCAGGAGGGATATAGGAGGGAGGTGGATGTGTAAGTCCTATAAGCTGTGGCAGGGTCTTGAGAGGTGGAGGGTTTTCTGAATGGTAGCAAGCTGCTTCCTTCTCCAAGGTAGCCTCCTCTACAGGGGTCAATGAGTCTCTGGTATTTAAAACTGGATAAAGGCAGTTGGTAATCATTGGAGCCTTATTCATTAGGGTGGTATTTTGAGGGGGACCAGGAAGGTTCCCACGGTCCTGGGGAGCCTGAGAAGGGTCTATGTCTATACTAACTGATGGGCATGCCGAGGGGATATGAGAAGTATTTGCATAGTCTCTTTCCCAACCTTGACAACTTTTAAGGTACCATTGTCAAAGGGTGAACTTTTAAGAATTCTATTAATTAAGTTCCAGTAAGAAAAGGTGGGAACAGGCACTTTTTCTGGGCCAAAGGATTCATAATAATCTTTTAAACAGTCTCCTACTCTAAGCCATCTTTTACCATCAATGGTCCTTTCAAGAGGAAACCATGGACACTGCTCTCTTATGTGTGAAAAGAAAAAAAATTTAAGTCTTTTTTCTTAATACGCTCCCCCATGTCTGGAAGGACTCCTTGTAGCCTGACAAAAACAAATCATGTGACGAAACTGCTTGCCCCATGGTGGGTCAATCACCGTGTGTCATCCCCACCCTCCTCCTGGATCTGTCTCTCGGTGGTGTCTTCTGCGGTTATTGCAAGCTCCGCTTGACCAAATCTTCCAGGAGGACGGGGTCCCCCTCAATCAAAAGCTAGAGCCCCAGTCAGTGGGCGCCAGATGTCCCGGCCGGCAGGACACATCAACGTGGGCAGCGAACCTAGATAGGGAGGAATGAAGGGACAAGAGACACGAGAGATGACAGCAAGACAGGAGTTCTGATCAAGCTGCAAACTTTTATTGTTCACACAGGGGTATTTGTATGCTGGATGTGGGAAATCTCTCTAATCGGCACTTCCTAGATGTCTTCACAAGGTGAGATAACCTCAGGAAGTTTCAGAAAGACAGATGGGCACAGGATGTCTCAGGGAGACAGATGGCTACAGGATGTCTCCCAGACAGGATGTCTCCTGGTGGCTGTTTCTTGTAAGTGTCAGGCTATTCTTTGAAGGAGAATTCCTTCTACCTCTGACAGTCAGGGATTCAGTATTTCGAATAGAAAATTGGAAAATGAATCCAATGTGTATGCAAATATATGCTACCCAAAAGTCTTCCCACTCTCATTCAGAACAATGCCTTGACATTACCTTCACCCCAAGTAAGACACAATAAGAGGAGAAGAGTTAGAAAATCTGTGAATACACATCTGGAATGGAAAATGCTCAGTAGTTAACAACCTTGGAGGTGGTAGAGGTGTTTCGAAAAGTAAGGCACATGGTAAAAACTCCACAAACATGAAGCTCTCTTGGCCTAAAGACTTCTTGAGAAACTGCCTCTGAGGTTGGGCACTTGAAATATATGTTGTTGTCAGGAGTTTTAACTTCCTTTGTAGTGAGACCATCAAATCTGGGTCTGCTTCTGTGTGTCCTGGAGCACATGGTTTCTTTTTTTCCAATAAACATGAGGCAGCAGGGCTGAATTCTCTCTTTGTAGGTAATTTGTTGTCATTTGGGGGCAAAGTTTCTCCCAGTGTGGACTTTGAAGCCATTTGGTCTTCCTCTACTTTTCATGGTGTTTCTTGCAGCTACACTGGGAGTTTGGTATTTGCTTCATGAAATACGAGGAGGTCAACTAGGACAGAGTGCTGGAGGGAGTTCTGTCACGTGTGTTGGTTAAGGGTCTGCAGGAGAGTGCACCAACCAGGCTTCTATCCCACATAGCTTGCCCCCTTGATAATAGAAATCTGATTCTAAACATTGCCCTGAAACCTCTCCGTATAACAAGATGCCTTTACATACAAGGGTATGGGGGCTGCACCATGTCAGTCACAAACCATTTGGAAGCCAATGGCAGATCCACATGACCCCATCACAGATGTTTTAACAAACACCTACACTCCACTGCTCTAGGCCGAATACTCATCGGGCTCCAAATTACTGGCATCTCTGTTCTACACGATTTTCATGAAACCCAGTCAATCAAGGCACTGTCTGGTACACTCATGATCATCTATAAGACATCCAAAGGTTCTCCACTGACACCTGTTCATGAGAATTTCAAAAATTTAATGGTATTTATCTAGCCTCTTTTCAAGGATGAAGTTTGAGGCACTGTGGGGTTTAATTCATTCAGGAACCATTAAATGGAGAGGAAGCTCATTTCAATGAAATCTCTGGAGAATTCTAACAGGCAATGCTTCCCAACGACAGGCTAAAAGGTCACATTGAGCCAGGCGTTTGAGGTCTACAATGTGTGATCCTTTTGTGTTTTGACTTGCAACTATGGCTGCCAATTCTTTAAGAATAAAATCATGTGATATCCTTCCTGAGATTCCCAGTGCTCTGTGGAAAGCCACCCTGGGCCTTGATCTCAGTTTCCAAGAGCGACTCTCATGTGTGGCCTCCTAAAATCCCATCACAATACATGGCAATACTTCTTTAAGGTCAGTTCCATAACTCAGTCTCTAAGGGGAATCACACCAGTGTTCAAGCCCAGGTGGCCTCAGTCATCTCTTCCAACGGCCACAAAAATGACCACAATTAAAACCAAAACACTCCCACATCCCCCTCATCTTCTTCCATATAGACACTAATCATAACCTCAGGCTGTAGGTTTCCATGAGGGCCAAAGCCAAAGACAGTATCCAAAATAAGGTCCCTTTCTCCCATTTGCCTAAAGTCAGTGTGGCAGGGACACCCTTCCTGTGAACCAGGAGTGATCTAAGAGGCCTGCCCTTAATACTGCTCTGATTCTCCATTTTGTGGCCTAATGACTGTGGGGTTTAGATTCCTTATGTTAATTGGGGTCATGAGAAAACCCAAGCACCTATGGCCTAGCCTCTGTAGTGATTTGAAGAACTCATTTGACCCAAAGGATCACTATTCTCAAAGATGGAGGTCAGGAACCTTACAGAGGAAGGTGAGAGAATTCATCCACAATGACTGCTCTTTTGGCTATTTTGGTTGTGGATGCACACATGGGATTTTTTTAGATCCATTAGGTGCTGATAATCTAAGCCACATCCTCACACAGGGCCAAGAAGCTGATTCAGACACATCCCTTTCCAAAGCAATTAAGCCAAGAGCCAAAGGTGATGACCATTCACTTCCATTTGAAAACTCTTCAGTCTTCACAGTGGGGTGGCCTGAGGCAAAGACCTTCCTGACATTCAGGGCAATAATACAATAGGTAAGCAAAAGGCCCAAAGCAGGGTTTCTCCACTGGGACTTTCCTGGTCACACTGATATCTGAGTTTTCTGAGATGCTCACCATTGCCTTCAGCTATCCAGTACATGGCCATGTCACAGAGCTTAAATGTGGTACATATCTTGGACACAAAACCATGAGCCTATTCTGGAGTTTGGCCAAAATTCAGAAAGAAAATAGGAACTTAGGAAGATATTAGGAGTGGCCGATCCATATGGCAAGCCGCAGACCATTCATAAATAGGACAGGATGAATGCTGGTAAGATTTCTACTAGATAGGACATATGTATTGATGCACTCTCTATTCTAATGTCTACAACCACGGACACAGTGGGATACACAGACATAGAAACACTCGCCTTGTCAAAAGACTTACTAGAAACATTTCACACCAAACCAAACAAAACGACTTTCCTACCTATTCTCAGAACATGAGACAAAATGACAAACCCACACCCACACCCACACCCACACCCACACAGACCCCCAAGTAGGTCTGTGAAAATATGAAGTGACCTTTGACTGGTGGGCCATAACATATTCCCCCATAATGGGCTGTCCTGTCTCAGATCTGGTCTCCGTGTCCAACTCTGTGAAGCTGTTAGGAGCCAGCGGTGAGCCAGTACCTTCTTTCTCAGGAAAGGCCCCTCCTCAGACCTTCCTGACATTAGGCTATCCTCACATCAGTAGGTACCAAGAAAGACTGTCTCTGTCCTTGGAAAATCCAAACAAGTTTGAACACTGGGACATGAACTGGGACTAGCTCTGGGTGCCTGACTTCCTGTATCCCAAGTTCAGAGAGTTCCTTCATCAAGGAAGTGAGGTGAGGTCACTTCCTTCAGGAACTAAATGAGGTCACTGCCTTGACAACAACTTTGTCCTAAAAGTTGCTTCTAAGAGTCCCATGAGATGGAGGATGCACCTACTTGCTCTGACATTTTCACAAGTTAGAATGGTGTATCAACCATAGGCACCCGGGAACAGCTCTCCACACAGGCCTGGTTTGGTCCATCTTCTCTACATTAAGATGAAAGAGGCTGATTCAGACACATCCCTTCATCTTGACCAGGTTGTTTACCATGGAAGTTGACTTTTCCTCCCTCAGGTCCTTCATAGCTGCCTACATCTTCTCCATGGATCATTTCTGCATGGACCTTTGAGGTTCTCAGCAGGTGGAAGTTGCCCTACACTCCTGTATTGTAAGGCCAACTCTGTCCCTGCTTTTCTATAAAGTTAGATTGAGGGAACAGTGTATGGTTTGGGTAATAACAGGTTCGATTTTGTTAGGAATCATTCTGAGCGATGAATAATTTTATTGGGAACCTGCGATATTTATTAAATTATATTGGTAAAATATATGTATGAAAACAGAAATCTAGGATTTGAAGCCCAGAAGGGCATTGGGCCCATGATTGGGATACGTAGTGTTGAATTAGGTTCTGCACAGATGTCTCAGATAAATCCATTTACAATGGCATAGGACCTTGTACATTGGATGATTGAATGAGGAAGAGAACACCCAGTCAAAAAGGGATAGTTGGTAGGATTAGGTAGATAGTCGGTAGGTTTAGGAAGAAGAGTGAGTACAGGATTTGGACGGAAATTTCTTTAGCAATAGGGTTTCAGTTAGAGAGTGAATGTAAATGTCAGCACATATGAGAATTCAGTCACAATGATGAACTTTGAAAAATATGTAGAAAAGCAGATAATAATAGAGACTTTAAAAAATCTGGCAAAGTATAAAGTGAGTGATAGGATTAGACATTTTGTACACTGTTGAGTTTGAACATATAATCTTAAGAAGAAACAAATATGCAGTGACCATTAGGATTGACATTTGAGAGCATTAGGAAACCTGGACATGGATGCTTTTAGTAATCCATGTTCACTTTCCTTTTAGGCTTTGGTACAATCATAAGTGTGACCTTTGCATTTTTGGTCCAGAATATTACTGTCATAGAATGTATATGTGGATCAGGGGACATGAGCATTTCTTCAAGTATTTCTGGGAGTAAGGTTTTCAAGAGCTATAAATTAGTATTGGGGGTACAAAGAGGTGTACCCTGTGTCCATAAATATAGACATAATGCATGAATAGACCACATTTTGAATAAATAATTTAACTGTTCCCACTTTAAATAATGCATTGAATTAATATATGAAATATTATAACAAATCTTGTATTGATATAATATCATTCATTTCAACCAGTAATACATCTAAATGTAATATTAGGGTTATGGATTATCATGAAAGGTGTGTGAGTATTGCTTCAAAAGTGATCCTAGAAATCGAAAATAATGTGTTTGGAAAGAAGTCTCATAAAAAGACCAGTCAAGAAACATGGAGGAATACATGTGATCTGAAGAAGAAAATGATTGAATGTGAAACAAATGCCTATAAACTTGCGAACTTGCGGATGAAATATATATCCCATGATGTGAATAAATTGAAGAAATAGTAATGTACCAGTGTTGAATAAAACGAACATCCAAATACACATCATGTCCCATAGGAATCTACTTGAATTGATGTTAAACTAGGTCAGCTACTGTAGAAATATTAGAATTTGTATGCACCATTCACTAAAGTTAGTTTTCAGTACTAAGAAACAAATATGTATATCAGGAGAATGAATATTTTGAGAATACTCTTGAGAAAATTTGATTATAAATCCACATACTTGAATATGAATGAGTTAAGGGAGTTTATAATAAGACACATATTTCATATTTTGAAAAATCTGGAGAATATATATATATGTATATATACACATACACACACACAAACACACACGGACATTAAAAATAGCATAATATATGCTATAGGAAATTCACCATGAAATTTATATCATGCAGAGATCCAAAAATATTTATTTTATTTAACATGGATTTATGTATAATGTTGTTCAACTAGGAAGCTCACGCATAGGTTGAATTTTCAGTTCTAAAGCGCTTAGGAGGAGTGATCTCTTAAAATTTGTATCTGCCAAGTCAGCCACTTCACAAGAATATACGTGTGGTATCAGGTAAGATTCTATAATTGCATGTAAAAATACATGTGCTGAATAGGCTACAGAGACAGGGAAACAGGAATTCACATATTTGTTAACTTTAAAACACATGGAGAAATATTTTAACAAATAATTGACTAGATTTATAACTCCTACCCTAAATAATGCAAAAGGCAATTCCACTATACACCATGCCTTCTCTGAACTGCTTGCATTTCTATTTTTTTGGTTTATTTTTCTCCACCTTATTAGGATTAGTTGTCAGAGTCTAGTAGGGTAGGTGTTAGTGTGAGGTATTCAGTATTTTGAAAGGAAAATTGGAAAATGAATCCAATGTGTATGTAAATATGTGATACACCAAAATCTTCCCACTCTCATCCAGAACAATGCCTTGACATTACAATCGCCCAGAGTAAGACACAATTAGAAGAGAAGAGTTAGAAAATCTGTGAATAAATATCTGGAATGGAATATGCTCAGGAGTTCACAACCTTGGAGGAGGTAGAGGAGATTCCAAAAGTAAGGGACAGTGTAATCATTCCAAAAACATGGAGCTCTGCTGGCCTAAAGACTTCTTGAGAAACTGCCTCTGAGGTTGGGCACTTGGAATATATGTTGTTGTTGGGAGCTTCAGCTTCGTTTGTAGTGAGACCATCAAATCAGGGTCTTCATCTATGTGACCTGAAGGACATGGTTTCTTATTTTCCACTGAACATGAGTCAGCAGTGCTGAATACTCTCTTTGTAGGTAAACTGTGGACACGGGGGGCTAAGTGTATCTACATGGGCCTGTGAAGCTATTTGGTCATTCTCCACTTTTCGTGTTGTTTCTTGGTGCTGCACTGGGATTTTGGTATTTGTTTCACGAAATACAAAGAATTCAACTGTTACTCTGTGCGTGAGGGAGTTCTGTCACGTGTGGTGGGTCAGGGTCTGCAGGAGAATGCACCAAACAGGCTTATATCCCACATAGTTGCCCCCTTGACCATAGCAACCTGATTCTTAATATTTCCCTAAAACCTCTGCATATAACAAGATGCCTTTACATTGAAGGGACTGCTGGCTGCACCATATCAGTCACAAGCAATTTGGAAGCCAAAGGCAGATCCACATGACCACACCGCAGATGTTTTATCACACACCTGCCCACCACTGCTCTAGGCCCACTCCTCAGGAGGCTCCAACTTCCTGGCATCTCTGTTCTGCACAATTTTTATGAAAACCAGTCAATCAAGGCACTGACTGTTATTCTCATGATCAGCCACAAGATATTCAAAGAATCTCCAGTGCCAACTTGTCACGGGAATTTTAAAAATTTCATGATATATTGACCTAGCCATTTTTCAAGGATGAAGTTGGAGGCATTCTGGAACTATTCAATGGTGAGGAAGCTCATTTCAATGAAATATCTGGAGATGTATCACAGGAAAGGCTTCCCAAAGAGTGGCCAAAAGGTCACATGAATCCTTGAAAATTGAGGTCTACAATGTGAGGTCCATGTGTGTTTTGACTCTCAACAATGGTTGCCAAGTTTTTCAGAATAAAATCATGTGATATCCTGGCTGAGATTTCCAGTGCTCTGTGAATAGCTACCCTGGGCCTAGATCTCAGTTTCCAAGGGCGACTATCGTGCGTGGCCTCCTATAATTCCAACACTATTCATGGCAATACTTCTCTGAGTTCAGTACGAGAACTCAGTCTTTATGCGGAATCCCACCAAAGTTCAAGCCAAGGTGGACCATGTCATCTCTACTAACCGCCACAAAAATGACTACAATTAAAACCAAAACACTCCCACATGGCCCTCATTTTCTTCCATACAGACACTCATCATAACCTCTGGCTGGAGGTTTCCGTGAGGGGTGCAGCCCAAGACAGTGTCCAAAATAAGCTCCCTTGCCCCTCATTTGCCTAAAGTCAGGGTGGCCTGGACACCCTTCCTGTGAACTAAGAGTGATCAAATAGGTCTGCCGTTTATTTTGCTCTGCTTCTTAAATTTGAGGCCTACTGATGGTGGGATTTAGATTCTTCATGTGAATTGGAGTCATGAGAAAACCCAGTCACCTATGGGCTAGAATCTGCAGGGCTTTGAAGAACTTATTTGACCCAAAGGAGCCCTATTCTCACTTGATGGAGGTCAGGAACCTTACCAAGGAAGGAGAGAGACTTCATCCACAATGATTGCTCTTTTGGACATTTTGCTTTTGGATGCATACATGGGATCTCTCTTTAGATCCATCAGATTCAGAGAATCTAAGCCACAGAATTACACAAGGTCAAGGGGCAACAGAGCAATAGGTAAGGAAAAGGCCCAAAGCATGGTTTCTCCACTGAGTCTTTACTGGTCACACTGATATCTGAGTTTTCTGAGATGCTCGCCATGCCCTTCATTTAACCAATACATGGCCGTGTCACAGAGCTTGGAGGTGGTACATATCTTGGACACAAAACCATGAGCCTATTCTGGAGAGTGGCCAGAATTCATGAAGCAAACAGTAACTTAGGAAGATAGCAGGTGTTGCCGATCCATAAGGCAAGACGCAGTCCATTCATAAATTGGGAAGGATGAATGCTGGGAAGCTTTCTACTAGACAAGACTCATCCATTGATGCATTCTCTTTGCTAATGTCTACAACCACGGACACAGTGAGATACACAGACATAGAAACACTCGCCTTTTCATACGACTTTCTGGAAACACTTTACTTCAAACCAAACAAACCGACTTTCGGACATATTCTCAGAGCATGAGAAAAAAACCACAAACCCACACCCACAGCCAGATAAGCACCTCCTTCCTCCAAGTAGGTTTGTGACTATCCGGAGTGTTCTCTGACTGATAGGCCATACTATGTTCCCCCGAAATAGCCTCTCTTATCTCACATCTGGTGTCCATGGGCAATTCTGTGAAGTTGTCAGGAGCCAGCAGTGACCCACTACCTTCTTTGTCAGGAAAGGCCCCTCTTCAGAGCTTTCCTGTCATTTGTCCATCCTCACATCAGTAGATACCAAGAAAGACTGACTCTGTCCTTGTTAAATCAAACAAGTGAGATCACTAGGCCTGGGACTGAGACAGGCTCTAGATTCCTGGCTTCCTGGATCCCAAGTTCAGAAAGTGCCATCACCAAAAAAGTGAGGTGAGGTAACTTCTTTCAGGAACTGAATGAGGTTACTGCCTTGGCAACCAGTTTGTCCTAACACATGCATCCAAGGTTCCCATGACATGTAGGCTGACCGTATTTCTGTGACACTTTCACAAGTTAGAATGGTATATCAACCATAGGCACCCGGGAACAGCTCTCCACACAGGCCTCATTTGGTCCATCTTATCTACATTAAGAAGAGAGAGGCTGATTCAGACAAAAGCCTTCATCCTGACCAGGTTGTTTGCCATGGAAGATGACTTTTGATCTCTCAGGACGTTCATACCTGCCTACATCTTCTCCAGGGATCAATTCTGAATGGACCTTTGAGGTTCTCAGCAGGTGGACAATCCCCTACTTTCCTGTATTGTAAGACCAACTCTGTCCCTGCTCTTTTATAAAGGTAGATTGAGGGAACAGTTTATGGTTAGGGTTAATTACATGTTTGTTTTGGGTTAGGAACCATTTTGCTGGATGAATAATGGTATTGGGAATCTGTGATATATATAAGAATATAGAGTTGAAAAATATGTATGAAAACAGAAATTTAGTAAGATTTAAAGTCCATATTGGCATTGGGCCTTTGATTGGGATACTTAGCTTTGAATTACGTTCTGCAGTGATGTCTCAGATAAATCGATAATCAATGACATAGGACCTTGTACCTTGGATGATAGATTGTAGAAAAGAACATCCACTCAAACAGGGATAGTCCATAGGATTAGGAAGATAGTCAGTAGGTTTTGCAAGAAGTGTGAGTACAGGATATGGACCAAAAGTTCTTTATCAATAGGGTTTTGGTAATAGAATGAATGTCAATGTCAGCACATGTGAAGAGTCAGTCACATAGGTAAACTGGGGAAAATATGTAGGAAAGGAAACATCAATAGAGACAGTAGGAAATCAGGCAAAGTATAAAGTGAGTGATAGGATTAGACATTTTAACAGGGTTGATATTCACTATATAATCTTCAAAGAAACAAATATGTAGTCACCAATAGGATGGACATTTGAGAGAATTAGGCAACCTAGACATCAATGTTTTTAGTAATCCATGCTCCCATTCAATTTAGGCTTTTGTACAAACATATGTGTGATCTTTGCATTTTGTATCCAAAATAGTACTTTGATAAAATGTATATGTAGATCAGGTGACATGAGTATTTTTTCCACCATTTCAGGGAGCAATATTTTGAAGATGTATAAATTAGTATTGCGGGTACAAAGAGGTGTACCCTGTGTCTATGAATATAGAGATAATGCATGAATTGATGATACTGTGGATAAATAATATAACTGATTCCACTTTAAATAATGGATTAAATTGATATCTTAAAATATATAAGAAATCTTATATTGATACACAGTCATTCATTCCTATCAGTTATACATCTAATGGTAATATTAGGGTTATGGTTTGTCATTAAGGGTGTGTGAGTTTTGCTTCAAAAGTAATTATGGAAATCGAAAATAATGTGTTTGTAAAGAAGTCTCATGAAGAGACTAGTTAAGAAACATGGAGGAATACATGTGTTCTGAAGCAGGAAGTAATTGAAAGTGAAACAAATTGATATAAATTAGCAAACTTGTGGATGAAATATATATCCTATGATGTGCATAAACTGAAGAAATAGTAATGTACCAGTGTTGAAAAACAATGAACATCAAAATACATGTCATGTCCCATAGGAATCTACTTGCATTGATCTTAAACTTGGTCAGTAACTGTAGAAATATTAGGATTTGTATGCATCATTCACTGAAGTTAGTTTTCAGTACTAGGAAACAAATATGTATTTCAGGTGGATGAATATTTCTGAGAATAATCTTGTGAAATGTTGATAATAAATCCACATACATGAACATGAATAAATTTAGGGAGTGTATAATAAGACACATATATTTCATTTTTTCAAAAATCTGGAGAGTGTATATATATATATATATATATATATATATATATATATATATATATACACACACACACACTCACACAGACATTAAAAAGTAGCAATATATATGCCAATCAAAATTTATCATGAAATATATATAATCCACACATCCCAAAATATACTTTTTACTGAACATGGATTTATATATAATTTTGTTCAGCTAGGAAGGTCACCAATAGTTTGAATTTTCAGTTCCAACAGCATTAAGAGGAGTGATCTCTTTTCACAATTTGCATCTGCCAAGTCAGCAACCTGTCAAGTATGCACATGTGATACCAGGTAGGATTCTATATGTGCATATAAAAACACATGTGCTGAATAGGCCACAGAGAAAGGGAGAGAGGAATTCACATATTTGTTAACTTTAAAAACACATGGAGAACTGTTTTAATTAAAAATTGACTAGATTTATAATTCCTACCCTATATAATGCAAAAGGCAAGTCCAATTATACAACATGACTCCTCTGAACTGCTTGTATTTCTATTCTGTTTTGGTTATTATTCTCCATCATGTTAGGATTAGTAGTCAGAGTCTAGTGGGGTATGTGTTAGTGTCCAAAATAAGCTCTCTTACCCCTAATTTGCCTAAAGTCATGGGGGCCTGGACACCCTGCATTTGAAGCAGGAGTGATAAAATAGGACTGCAGTTAATACTGCTCTGCTTCTCCATTTGGAAGCCTACTGCCTGTCAGGTATAGATTCTTTATGTGATTTGGAATAATGAGAAAACCCAAGCACTTCTTTAGGGCTTTGAAGATTTCATTTGACCCAAAGGATCCCTATTCTCACTTGATGTAGGTAAGGAACCTAACAAAGGAAGGCAAGACACTTCATCTACCATTACGGATCTTTTTGCCATTTTGGTTTGGATGCACACATGGGATCTTTCTTTAGATCCATCAGGTGCTGAGAATCTAAGCCACAACCTCACACAGGTCCAAGAGGCTGATTAAGACACATCCCTTTCCAAAGAAATTAAGCAAAGAGCCACAGGAGATGGCCATTCATTTTCATTTGAAAACTGTTTTCTTCAGGCTTCACAAAGAGGTGGCCTGAGGCAAAGACCTTCCTGACATTCAGGGCAACAGAAACATAGGTAAGAGAATGGCCCAAAGCAGGGTTTCTCCACTGAGAATTTCCTGGTCACACTGATATCTGAGTTTTCTGAGATGTTCCCATTCCTTACCGCTATCCAGTACACGGGCATGTCACAGAGCTTGGAGGTGGTACATATCTTGGACACAAAACCATGAGCCTATTCTGCAGAGTGGCCAGAATTCAGGAAGAAAACAGAAACTTAGGAAGATAGTAGGTGTTGTCCATCCATAAGGCAAGCTGCAGTTCATTCATAAATTGGGCAGGATGAATGCTGGGAAGCTTTCTACTAGACAGGACATATCCATTGATGCATTCTCTTTTCTAATGTCTACAACCACGGACACAGTGGGATACACAGATATAGAATCACTCACCTTGTCAAAAAACTTACTAGAAACAGTCTATTGCAAACCAAACAAACTGTCTTTCCTACCTATTCTCAGAATATGAGACAAACCACAAACTGGCACTCACACTCACAAAGGCATCTCCTTCCCGCAAGTATGTCTCTGACTATCTGGAGTGTCCTCTGTCTGTTGGGCCATATTATGTTCCAATGAAATGTCCTGTCATGTCTCAGATCTGTCTCCTTTGCCAACTCTGTGAAGTTCTCAGGAGCCAGTGGTGAGCCACTACCTGCTTTCTCAGGAAAGGCCCCTCTTCAGATCTGTCCTGGCATTTGGCAATCCTCACATCAGTAGATACCAAGAAATACTGACTCTGTCCTTGGTACATCCAAACAAGTGAGCCCACTGGGATTGGGACTGGGACTGGCTCTGGGAGCCTGGCATCTTGGATTCCAAGTTCAGAGAGTTACATCACCAAGGAAGTGAGGTAGGTCACTTTCTTCAGGAACTGCATGAGGTCACTACCTTGGCAATCACTTTGATTTAACATTTGCTTCCAAGGGTCCCATGAGATAGAGGCTGCCCCTACTTTCGGTGACAATTTCACAAGATAGAATGGTATATCAAACATAGGCGCCTGGGAACATCTCCCCACACAGCCCTGGTTTGGTCCATCTTCTCTACATTTAGAATAGAGAGACTGATTCAGACACATCCCTTCATCCTGACAAGGGGGTTTGCCATGCAAGATGACTTTTGCTCTCTCAACTCCTTCATAGCTGCCTACATCTTCTCCAGGGATCATTTCTGCATGGACCTTTGAGCATCTCAGCAGGTTTAAGAACCCCTACATTCCTGTATTGTAAAAGCAACTCTGTCCCTGCTCTTCTGTAAAGTTTGATTCAGGGAAGAGTGTATGGTTACGGTTAATAAAAGTTCGATTTGAATCATTCTGCGGGATGAATAATGGTAATGGGAACCTGTAATATTTACAAGAATGTAAAAGTGAAATATAAGAATGAAAACAGTAATCTAGGTAAGATTTGAAGCCCAGAAGGGCATTGGGCCCTTGATTGGGATACTTAGCTTTGAATTATGTTCTGCAGAAACGTCTCAGATAAATCGATGTTCAATGGCATAGGACTTTGTACCTTGAATGATGGAATGTCAAAGAGAACTTCTAGACAAAAAGGGATAGTCGGTATTATTAGAAAGATAGTCGGTAGGTTTACAACGACGAGTGAGTATAGCATTTGGACCAAAAGTTCTTTAGCAATAGGGCTTCTGGTAGAGATTGAATATAAATGTGAGCACATGTGAAGAGTCAGTCACAGTGATAATCTGGGGAAAATATGTAGGAAAGCAGATATCAATAGAGACATTAGGAAATCAGGCAAATAATAAAGTGAGTGATAAGATTAGACATTTTCAAGGGGCTTGAGGTTGAATATATAATCTTAGGAAGAAACAAATATGTAGTCAAGAATAGGATTCACATTTGAGAGCATTAGGCAACCTGGACATGGATGTTTTTAGTAATCCATCTTCACTTTCCATTTAGGTTTGGTAAAATCATAAGTGTCACCTTTGCTGTTTGTGTCCAGAATATTACTGTGATAAAATGTATATGTAAATCAGGTGACATGTGCATTTCTTCCACCATTTCTGGGAGCAATATTTTGAAGACGTATAAATTAGTATTGGGGGTACAAAGAGGTGTACCCTGTGTCTATGAATATAGAGATAATGCATGAAAAGACCATACTGTGAATAAATAATATAACTGGTTCCACTTTAAATAATGGATTTAATTGATATCTGAAACTAAGTAAGAAATCTTATATTGATATACAATCATTCATTCCAGCTAGTTGTACATCTAATGGTAATATTAGGGTTTGGTTTATCATACGGGTGTGTGAGTTTTGCTTCAAAGGTGATAATGGAAATCGACAATAATGTGTTTGGAAAGAAGTCTCATGAAAAGAGCAGTCAAGAAACATAAGAAATACATGTGTTCTGAAGCAGGAAGTGACTGAAAGTGAAACAAATGCGTATAAATTAGCGAACTTGTGGATGAAATATATATCCTATGATGTGCATAAACTGAAGAAATAGTAATGTTCCAGTGTTGAATAAAAATGAATGTCAAAATACACATCATGTCCCATAGGAATCTGCTAGCCTTGATATTAAACTGGGTCAGTTACTATAGAAATATTAGATTTTTTTTGGTGTTATAATAGAATTTATTTTACCACTAGCATGCCACAGAATGTTGAGGAAAGAGCAATGGATTTTTAGTTATTGCACTAATAATCTAACATTTAATGACTCTTTTGGATAGTCTAGAAATTACATAAGGCTATGTTACATAATTTTTTTTTTAAATTTAACATTCATAAAAGCTTGGAGTTTTGCTAATATTTCTACTTTTTTATTTTTTATTTTTTCAGTTGTGATTGACCTTCATTTTGTTTATTTGTATGTGGTGCTTAGAATAGAACCCAGTGTCCCACACATGCTAGAAAAGCATGTTACCACTGAACCACAAACCTAGCCCCTCCACTTTTATCTTTACATCGAACACGCCTCTCCCTCATCTTTACTCACTTTCTTCCTCATTTTCCCCCTTCTCTCTCATCCTTTTTCTTTTTCCTTTCATATCTGTTTTTCTCTCATGTCATTACAAACAGTACTATGCTATGAAATTTAAATTTAAGACTGTTTTTTATAGTCATTGTTTTTTTCTTGAGAAAATTTAATAATTATAATCACCTGATAGATATATTAAAATACATTTTTATACATATGTATCTATATCTAGGTAAGATTGGAATCCCAGAAGGGCATTGCACTCTTGATTGGGATACTTAGCTTTGATACATGTTCTGCAAAGATGTTTCAGATAAATCAATAATCAATGGCATAGGACCTTGTACCTTCGATGATTGAATGTAGAAGTGAGTATCCACTCAAACTGTGATAGTCGTAGGATTAGGAAGATATTCTGTAGGTTTCAGAAGAAGAGTGAGTACAGGAATTGGACCAAAAGTTCTTTAGCAATAGGGTATCACATAGACAGTGAACGTAAATGTCAGCACATGTGAAGTGTTAGTCAAAATGGTGAACTGGTGAAAATATTTAGGAAAGCAGACATCAATAGAGACATTAGGAAATCAGGGAAAGTATAAAGTGAGTGATAGGATTAGACATTTGAACAGAGTTGAGGTTGAATATATAGTCTTAGGAAGAAACAAATATGTTGTCATAAATAGGATTGTCATTTGAGAGCATTAGGCAACCTGGACATGAATGTTTTTAGTAATCCATGCTCACTTTCCATTTAGGCTTTGGTACAATCATAAGTGTGACCTCTGCTTATTGTGTCCAGAATATTACTGTGATAAATGCATACGTACATCAGGTGACATGAGTATTTCTTCCACCATTTCTGGGAGCAACATTTTGAAGACGAATAAATTAGTATTGGGATTACAAATAGATGTACCCTTTGTCTATGAATGTAGAGATAATTCATGAATAGACCATACTGTGAATAAATAATATAATTGGTTCCAACTTTAAATAATAGATTGAATTGATATCTGAATATATACATAAAATCTTATATTGATATACAATTATTCATTCTAACCAGTAATACATCTAATGGTAATATTAGGGTTATGTTTTATCATGAAGAGTGTGTGAGTTTTGCTTCAAAATGATTATGGAAATTGAAAATAATGTGTTTGAAATAAAGTCTCATGAAAAGACCAGTAAAGAAACCTGGAGGAATACATGTGTTCTGAATCAGTAAATGATTGAAAGTGAATCAAATGCCTATAAATTTTTGAACTTATGGATGAAATATATGTCCTATGATGTTTGTAAACTGTAGAAATTGTATTGTACCAGTGTTGAATAAAAGAAACTTCAAAATAAACATCATGTCCCATAGGAATCTACTTGCATTGATGTTAAACAGGGTCAGTTAATGTAGAAATATTAGGATTGTATGCACCATTCACTGATGTTAGTTTTCAGTAATAGGAAACAAATATGTATTTCAGGTGGATGAATATTTCTGAGAATAATCTTGTGAAATGTTGATTATAAATCCACATACATGAACATGAAAGAATTTAGGTAGTGTATATAAGACACATATATTTTATATTTGGAAAAATTTGAAGATTGTATATATATATATATATATATATATATATATATATATATATATATATATTAAAAAAACAAAAACAGACAATACGATGTAGCAATATATATGCCAATCGAAATTCTTCATGAAATGTACATCAGCCACAGATGCAAAAATATTTATTTTACTAAACATGGATTTATGTATGGCTTGTTGTTCTACTAGGAGGCTCACCCATAGGTTGAATTTTCTACTAGGAGGCTCACCCATAGGTTGAATTTTCATTTCCAACAGAGTTTAGGAGGAGTGATCTCTTCTCACAATTTGTATTTGCCAAGTCAGACACCTCAGAAGAATATACGTGTGACACCAGGTAGGATTCTATATGTGCATATAAAAATACATGTGCTGAATTGGCTACAGAGAATGGGAGACAGGTATTCACATATTTGTTAACTTTAAAAACATGTGGAGAACTATTTCAATTATAAATTAGCTAGATTTATAACACCTACCCTATATCATTCAAAAGGCAAGTCCAACTATACACCATGCCTCATCTGTACTGCTTGCATTTCCATTCTGTTGGATTATTTTTCTCCATCATATTAGTATTAGTAGTCAGAGTCTAGTAGGTTATGGTTTAGTGTCAGGTGTCCGGGCCGGCTGGACACTTCAACGTGGGCGTTGAACCTTGTTGGGGAGGAATGAAGGGAAAAGAGTCATGAGAGATGACAGCAAGACAACAGTTCTGATCATGCTGAAAACTTTTATAGTTCTCACAGTGTACTTATATGCTGCGGATGAGAAAGCTCTCTTATCGACAGTTGCTGGATGTCTTCACAGGGTGAGATAACCTCAGGATATTTCAGGAAGACGGATAGCTGCAGGATGTCTCAGGGTGATAGATGGCTGCGGGATGTCTCCCAGGCAGGATATCTCGCAGGGGGCTATTTCTTGTAAGTGTCAGGCTATTCTTTGAAGGAGAACTTCCTTCTAGCCCCTGACATCTCCTCCCTTTCTTATATAAAATATTTGACCATAACTTACAGGCCAATGTTTTAGGGGTTATAGAGGCTCTGTTTCTCTAGCAGGCCTTAGAATAACTCCTGATCTGATCGAGCATGTTTACTAGATTTCGTGGTGGCCTTGGCATGTTTTTTGAGGAGACGGCTTTGAGGGGGAAGCATGCCAACTGCCATGCACCAGAGCGTGTCACTCAGAAGACTTGGATTTTGGGAACCATGGATCCATCCTCCTGCAGTCCTTCCTGCACCCTCCGTTATTATGCCCTAACGTCCTCACTCCATGGGTGCGTCCTCCCCCAAGTGGAGCGGCCCATGGAGGACGAACCCTTATGGCAAGTGCAGAAGATCATTGGTCAGAGCTGTTACTTAGAGTTTTATGTAAGAAAGCGAGATCTGTGGGCATGTAAACTTAAGAAATAAGCTTGTGAGGAGGGTAGAACATCCTTTTAAATGTTGGCAGCACGGTCTTCCATATCCAGGCAATGATAGTGGACCTGTATGGGCTTAGAGGCCAAAATATTAATCTGTTCTTTAATAAATTGTACCAGCCTGTTTATAATGCAGGGTTTTAGGGACACCATTAAAAGTAAACCCAACAAAGGGCCTAATAGGGGAAGAAGGTAGGGTAAAAATCCATTAAGCCCAGTCCAGAGGGGATTTTCAAATATTTCCCTTCATCTCTTTTCTAGATCTTCTTGAAGCTGCTTAATTTTAGTGCATACTATGCCAGAATTATTGGCATAAATGCAGCATCGTTCCCCTAAGGCCAAGCAAATACCTCCCTGGTTAGCTGTCAGCAAATTTAAGCCTCGTCTTTTTTGAAGGAACACTTCTGCCAGGGAGTCTATTTGGTCCTGCAAATCTTTAATGGTTCCTGATAGAGTTTTTATCAGTTGTTCCTGATAGAGTTTATAATTTGTTGAGAGAGGCGATGGTAAGAGTGAATAGACGTGCCTAAGCCAGTGTACCTGTGCCCACAGGAACTGTTATTCCAAGGCTGGCAGAATGTTGGCTGCATCTGAAAAAGAGGAAATTTTGTCCTCATGAGGAGTGCCTCTGTCCCTGTTTTGAGGTAAGTCATTAACCTGTTTAACTAGGAGTTCTGGTAACCATCTTGGGGCTGTTTGATCTTGGTCCAAAACACAAGCTGAGCCTCCTCCCCAGATGAGGACAGGATCTGGGCCTTTCCATTTATTTGTAAGTGGATTGTGTCACATAACAGGTGGGCGAACAGAATTGGAAGAGGGATGGCAGTGTCTGTCTGCTGCCGAATCGCCTTCATTGTCTAGGGTAAGAAAAATAAGGGCAAATAATGCATTGTTAAGGCGATGCCTGGGTGTGGTAAATACAAGGGAGGAAGCCTTAAGGAGGGATAGCCAAGTTTTTAAGTTAAGGTGGGCAAGTTCCACAATGCCTTGGCCCTGAGGGTTGTATGGAATTCTAGTAGTATGACAAATTTGCAAGGTAGCACAAAACTGTTTAAACTTGGCAATGGTAAATGTAGGATAAATATCTGTTTTAATATGTATTGGTTTACCCATAACAGAAAAGGATGAAACAACATGAGAAAGGACATCTTTGGTAGCCTATCCAGAATGTGGTGATGCAAAAATAAAGCCGCTGAAGGTATCTACAGAAACGTGTATATATTTGGTTATTACAAATTCAAGAAAATGAGTAACATCCATTTGCCAAAACTGATCGGGCAGTAATCCTCGGGGGTTAACTCCCAAGTGTTGAATGGGGAGGGAGACAGCACAACCAGGGCATGCTTTTACTATTTCTCGTGCCTGTTGCTGGTAATTTTACAAAGTAATCAAAGGCTCTGGAAAATTAAATGGTGTATATTGTGTAACTCCATGGCCTTTTGAATGGAGCCAACAAAAATTGGAAAGATGGAACGAGTTGTGCATCAGCTTGGGCATTACCTTAAATTAGAGGGCTGGGAAGATCATAGTGTGCCCTGATGTGTCCTAAGAAAAATGGGTGTTGTCTGGCCTGAATTAGCTGCTGAAGCTGGTGAAACAGAAAGGCCGCATTGTTAGAAGCCTTAATGGGGGGTGAAATCACCAGCAGGTGCACAGAATAAGCAATGTAGGCACTGTCTTTATAAATATTAACAGGATTATAAAAAATGTTATAAAAACTTGTGTTATTTCAAACAATTCCACAAACTGTGGTGACTGATAGACAGTATCAAAGGTGGTAGGCTTGTTATTGACAACAAAGACCGCTCGGCCATTACAGGAACCGTCTGTAAAGACAGTAAGGGATTGAGGAATGGAAGCCTTTTGAGTAATTTCAGGAAAAGTAAATGGATGTAACTGGACAAAATGTAAAAGGGGGTCTTTGGGAAGGTAGTGATCAATTGTTCCCAAAAGCCTGATAGGGCAATACCACATTCATCCCTTGTCTCTAGTAAAAATTGGGTTTGGTCCTTAGTATATGGAATAAAAATATTATCAGGGTGTTTGCCAAAATGTTGTAGAGAAATCAAATGACCTTTAAAAATAATAGAAGCTACCTGAGCAAGATAAACAGTAATAACCTTCGAGGATGTGGTGGGTAAATGGACCCAAAACAAGGGGCAGTCTTTATTTTTAAAATGTGGATCTCGCTGCCAAAATATTCCTGTGGGTGTATGAGGAGTGTGTAAAATAACCAGAACCAGAGGAAGGTTATAAGAAATTTGTGTAACAAATTGTTGGGCAATGGCTTCTGTTACTTGGTTTAATGCCTGTCATGCCTTGGGAGTAAGATTTTGAGGGGAGGAGGGGTGGAAATTACCTCTCAAAATATCATTAAGTGTCAAAAGTACACAAGTGCATAATTTTAAATATGTTATTAGACATTGAATATCCCTCAGTAATTTCTGAAAATCTTTAAGGGTGTGAAGATGGTCCACACGTCCTTGTATTTTAGAAATTTGGATCTGATTTTCTAGAATTTTAAGGCCCAAACTCTTATAAGAGTCCTGTGTTTGAACCTTATTAGGAGCTATCTGTAGTCCCAAGGTAGTGAGGATTTTGTAAAAGTCCAAGTAACAATTATTAAGGTCATGGGTATTAGGTGCAGCAATTAACAAATCATCCATATAATGTAAAATATAAATTTGTGGCCCTCACTCTCTCACAGGGTCTACTGCTTGAGCAACCTATTTTTGGCAAAGAGTAGGGCTGTTGGCCATACCTTGGGGAAGAACCTTCCATTGAAGTCTCTGCATAGGGTCCTGAATATTAATGCAACAAAGACTAAAGGCAAAATAGGGTCTATCCTCAGGATGTAAAGGAATGATAAAAAAGCAAACTTTTAAGTCCATAACCATTTTACAATAGTTTTTGTGAATAGCCACTGGTGTGGGAATGTCTGGCTGTAGTGCTCCCATCGGGAGTATAACTTTATTAATGGCACACAAATCTTGTAAATGGCACCACTTGCCTGATTTTTTCTTGATAACAAAAATAGGAGTGTACGATGGTGAGGTTGAGGGCTCTACATGGCGGGCTGCCACCTGTTCCTTCACTAACATGGAGGCAGCCTCCAAATTTTCATGGGTAAGGGGCCACTGATCCACCCACACAAGAGTCTGAGTCTCCCAAATAATTTTATCTGCATGGGGTACAGAAGGGTCAGGGACCGACACTAAAAATCCAAATATCCAAGTCCATATGTATTTATTTTTATGGGTTGTATAAGCCCCACCAGTCCTTGTCTCAGCCTCCCAAGGCCTGTACCAGGGACAAAATTCATACGGAGCATTTGATGAGTCACCATGGAATTGGGACTGGCAAGAATAACTTCCATTTGACTCAAAATATCTCGGGCCCATAGGTAAACAAGGAGGTCAGGAACAACGAAAGAAGTAACAGTTCCCTTATTACCCTCTTTATCAGTCCAGCTAAGAGCAGTAGAGCTGACCAGAGGATTTTTTGACTTTCCTATCCCTTTAAGGTCAGTCAAGGATGGGGTGAGGGGCCAACCTGATCACCAGTATTTTTGAGAAATAATTGTCGCATCAACTCCAGTAACTAAAATTGCTTGGAATTCCTTTCCTTCAATAAGTAAGGTAAGGGTGTGTTTATTATGAGAAATGGGATGAACCCAATATACCTCAGAGGAGCCCAAGGAGGCAGTCCCCCACAGTAGGTTTGGGTGGTGGAAGTGCCCCTTAATCTAAGGGAAGGAGTATTAATTGTGCAAGACTTTTTCCTCCTGGGATGGCCGCAACTCTATTAATAACTGTGGCCAGTATTTTTATTTCTCCAGTGAAATCATTATCATTAATGCCAGGGAAGACCTGAACACCTTCTAAGGTAGTAGAGGCTCTTCCAAGAAGAAGGGCACACGTATGAGATGGAGGGGGACCCATAATTCCAGTTGGTATTATCTGGGGCCCTTGCATTGAGTCTAATGTTGTATCAGTGGTGGTACAGAGGTCCAATCCTGCACTGCCTGGAGTGGGTAGTTGGAGGGAGCCAATTGTGGAGAAGGATTTTGAGGTAGGTTGGGAGTTTGGAAGGGAACAAATCTTATTGCCCCAGGGAGTTTCCTGAGAAGCAGGAAGAAATAGGCTGTCCGAGGGCATTTGTCATTGATCTACACTCACTGGCCCAGTGATGAACTTTACCATATCAAGGACAAAGTGTAGCTGGGGGCGGTTTAGCTCCAGTTTGAGGAGACGCTATTCTTACTCTTTGTTTGCCTGTCGGACACTTGCGTGCAAAATGGCCTGGTTGTTTACAAGTAAAGCAAATACATGAGCCAGGATTGTAAAAGGCCTTGGTAAAGGGAGCACTAAAGTGAGACCCATGGCATGGGCTGCACCCACCCCTGCACAGACTCTAATAAAGTCAGAAAGTTTCCCTTTATCCTTATGATGTCGAAGAACATCCTGACATGCTGGGTTGGCGTTTTCAAAGGCAAGATGTTTTACAAAGGTGCTTTCGCTTTCGCTTGGTCCAAGCAAGCATTCCGCAGCTAGGTTAAGCCGGGGAACAAAGTCGCTATAAGGCTCGTCGGGCCCTTGTCGGAATCTGGCCAGGGAAGTGATAGCCAAGGCCCTTTCAGGGAGGCGTCTCCAAGTATGTAAGCCAGCCATCTAAATCTGCGCAAAATGTCCAGCAGGGAAACGTGCCTGTTTAGTTTTAGTGTCAAAAGTTGCATTGCCCACTAGCTTAACATAAGTCCAGGATTTAGAGGCCTTTGTTAAATTTTTTTGAGCAGTTTCTGACAGGGCTCTTTGAAATCTGCATTCCATAGTAGGAAGTCTCCGGCACTGAGGGCAGCTCAGTCTAAAAATTTCCAATCATTGGGAGTAAGAAATTGTGTGTTGTGGCTTTCTAATAAAGCCAACGTGTAGGGCACAGTGGGGCCATAGTGAGCACAAGCCTTTTTAAGTTTTTCAAGAAAATGGAGGCTAAATTTTTTGTAGACACTCTGGGTTCCTTCCTGCCTAGGGGTGAACTTCTCATCCTCTAAGTCCTGATCTCCTTGATCCATTTCCTCCGCTTCCTCCTCTTGATCCTCTTGTAAGTCTTTGACCTCAGCCTGAGCAGGCTTATCTATCTGACTGTTGGTGACTGGGAAGGCGAGCACAGGCCGATGGAGCGGCTTCGCCTTTGTATTAGACCACTGTGGGTCAGCTTGTGTTGACTCCATTCCTAAGGCTAATGGAGAGAGCTCAGAGTCAAGAGATCTTTATTCTTTTAAAAATTGGATCTGTTCCCATCCATGTTGGAGAGACTCTCTCAAGGGAGCCGGATTAGGCAAGGGAAGTGGGGAAAAAATATCTGGGGGGACATTTGGCCCCTGAAGGGCCAGAGCACAAAAGGCAGGAGGGATATAGGAGGGAGGGGAATGTGTAAGTCCTATAGGCTGTGGCAGGGTCCTGAGAGGTGGCGAGTCTTCTGAATGGTAGCGAGCTGCTTCCTTCTCCAAGGTAGCCTCCTCCCCAGGGGTCAATGTTTCTCTGGGATTTAAAACTGCATAAAGGCTGTTGGAAACCATTGGAGCCTTATTCATTAGGGTGGGATTTTGAGGAAGATCAGGAAAGTTCCCAGGGTCCTGGGGAGACTAACTGATGGGCATGCTGAGAAGGGACGAGAGGTCTTTTGCATAGTCTCTTCCCCAATCCTGACAAGTATTAAGGTACCATTGTCAAAGGGTGAACTTTTAAGAATTTCACTAATTTATTTCCAGAAAGAAAAGGTAGGAACAGACACTTTTTCTGGGCCAAAAGATTCATAATAATCTTTTAAAATGTCTCCTACTCTAAGCCATCTTTTACCATCAATGGTCCCTTCAAGGGGAAACCATGGAAACAATTTTTCAATGTATGAAAAGAAAAATTTTAAGTCATTTTTCTTAACACGTGCCCCCATGTATTTAAGGATTCCTTTTGGCCTGACAAAAACAAATCATGTGACGAAATTGCTTTTCCCATGGTGGGTCACTCACTGTGCGTCATCCCCACTCTCCTCCTGGATCTGTCTCTCAGTGGTGTCTGCTGAGGCAATCGTGAGCTCCACTTGTCCAAATCTTCCAGGAGGACGGGGTTCCCCCTCAGTCAAAGGCTCGAGCCCCAGTCGTTGGGCGCCAGTTGTCCCAGCCTGCAGGACACATCAACGTGGGTAGCGAACCTAGATGGGGAGGAATGAAGGGACAAGAGACATGAGAGATGACAGCAAGACAAAAGTTCTGATCAAGATGCAAACTTTTATTGTTCACACAGGGGAATTTATATCCTGGAGATTTGAAAGCTCTCTTATCGGCAGTTCCTGGATGTCTTCACAAGGTGAGATAACCTCAGAATATTTCAGGAAGACAGATGGCCACAGGATGTCTCAGGAACACGGATGACTACAGGATGTCTCCCAGACAGGATGTCTCCCTGGGGGCTGTTTCTTGTAAGTGTCAGGCTATTCTTTGAAAAAGAATTCCTTCTACCCCTTACAGTCAGGGATTCAGTATTTCAAATGAAAAATTGGAGAAAGAATCCAATGTGTATGCAAATATGTGCTACCCAAAAATCTTCACACTCTCATTCAGAACAATGCCTTGACATTACCTTCACCCCAACTAAGACACAATTAGAGGAGAAGAGTTAGAAAATCTGTGAATACACATCAAGAATGGAAAATGCTCAGGAGTTCACAACTTTGGAGGTGGTAGAGGAGTTTCCAAATGTAAGGGAGAGGGTAAAACTCCACAAACATGGAGCTCTGCTGGACTAAAGACTTCTTGAGAAACTGCCTCTGAGGTTGGGCACTTAAAATATATGTTGTTGTCAGGAGCTTTAGCTCCCTTTGTAGTGAGACCATTAAGCTGGGTCTGCATGTATGTTACCTGGAGGACATGGTTTCTTATTTTCCAAAGGACATGAGGCAGCAGTGCTGAATTCTCTTTTTGTAGGTAAACTGTTGTCACTGGGGGCTAAGTGTCTTCCAGTTTGGAAGCCATTTGCTCATCCTCCAATTTTGTTGTGTTTCTTGCAGCTGCACTGGAAGTTTGGTATTTGCTTCATGAAATACAAAGAGTTCAACTGGGACACAGTACTGAAAAGAGTTCTGTCACATGTGGTGGGTAAGGGTCTGCAGGAGAATGCACCAATCAGGCTTCTATCCCACATAGCTTGCCCCCTTCACCTTAGCAATCTGATTCTAAACATTGCACTGAAACCTCTCCATATAACAACATGCCTTTACATACAAGGGTCTGGGGGCTGCACCATGTCAGTCACAAACCATTTGAAAGCCAATGGCAGATCCACATCACCCAACCACAGATGTTTTAACACACACCTTCACACCACTTTTCTAGGCCAACTACTCAGCAGGCTCCAAATTACTGCCATCTCTGTTCTACACCATTTTCATGAAACCCAGTCAATCAGGCACTGTCTGATACACTCGTGATCATCAATAGGACATCCAAAGATTCTACAGTGCGAAGTGGTCATGGGAATTTCAAAAATTTCATGTTTTTTATCCGGCATTTGTCAAGGATGAAGTTGGAGGCACTGTGGGTTTCAATTCATTCAGGAACCATTAAATGGAGAGGAAGCTCATTTCAATAAAAGCTCTGGAGAATTCTAACAGGCAAGGCTTCCCAAAGACAGGCAAAAAGGTCACATTAAGCCAGGCGTTTGAGGTCTACAATGTGTGGTCCATTTGTGTTTTGACTTGCAACTATGGCTGCCAATTCTTTAAGAATAAAATCATGTGATATTCTTCCTGAGATTCCCAGTGCTCTGTGAAAAGCCACCCTGGGCCTAGATCTCAGTTTCCAAGGGCAACTCTCATGCGTGGCATCCTAAAATCCCAAAACAATACATGGCAATACTTCTTTGAGGTCCATTCCATAACTCAGTCTCTAATGGGAATCACACCAGTGTTCAAGACCAGGTGGACCCATCATCTTTTCCAACAGCCACAAAAATGACCACAATTAAAAGCAAAACACTTCCACATGGCCCTCATCTTCTTTCATATAGACACTCATCATAACCTCAGGCTGTAGTTTTTCATGAGGGGCACAGCCAAAGACAGTATCCAAAATAAGGTCCCTTGCCCCCATTTGCCTAAAGTCAGTGTGGCTGGGACACCCTTCCTGTGAACCAGGAGTGATCAAAGAGGCCTGCCCTTAATACTGCTCTGATTCTCCATTTTGAGGCCTAATGACTGTGGGGTTTAGATTCTTTATGTTAATTGGAGTCATGAGAAACCTATGAACGCATGGTCTAGTCTCTGCAGGGCTTTGAAGAACTCATTGGACCCAAAGGATCCCTATTCTCATAGATGGACGTCAGGAACCTTACAGAGGAAGGTGAGAGACTTCATCCACAATGACTGCTCTTTTGGCTTTTTTGGTTTTGGATGCAAACGTGGGATCTTTCTTTAGATCCATTAGGTGCTGAGAATCTAAGCCATAGCCTCACACAGGGCCAAGAGGCTGATTCAGACACATCCCTTTCCAAAGCAATTAAGCAAGGAGCCACAGATGATGCCCATTCATTTCCATTTGAAAACTCTTTTCTTCAGGCTTCCCAAAGGGGTGGCCCGAGGCACAAAACTTCCTGACATTCAGAGCAACAGAACAATAGGTAATTAAAAGTACCAAAGCAGGGTTTCTTCACTGAGACTTGTCAGAAGCCAGTGGTGAGCCACTATCTCTTTTCTCATACAAGCCCCCTCTTCAGAGCTTTCCTGGCATATGGCCATTCTCACATCTGTAGGTACCAAGATAGACTGACTCTGTCCTTGGTAATTCAAAACTAGTGACACCACTGGGAGTGGGATTGGGACAGGCTCTGTGTGCTTGGCTTCCTGGATGTCAATTTCCATCACCGAGGAAGTGAGGTGAGGTTACTTCCTTCAGGATCTGAATGAAGTCACTGCCTTTGCAACCACTTTGTCCTAACAGTTGCTTCCAAGGGCCCCATGAGATGGAGGCTTCCCCTACTTAATGTGACAATTTCACAAGTTAAAATGGTATATCAACCATAGGCACCTGGGAACAGCTCTCCATACAGGCCTGATTTGGTCCATCTTCTCTACATTAAGAAGAGAGAGGCTGATTAAGACACAACCCTTCATCCTGACCAGGTTGTTTGCCATGGAAGATGACTTGTGCTCTCTCAGGTCCTTCATAACTGCCTACATATTCTCCAGGGATCCTTTCAGCATGGATCTTTGAAGTTCTCAGCAGGTAGAGGATCCCTACATTCCAGTATTATAAGACCACCTCTGTCCCTGCTCTTCTGTAAAGTAAGATTGAGGGAACAATGTATGTTTAGGGTTAATAACAGGTTCAATTTGGGTTAGGAATCATTTTGTGGATGAATAATGGTATTGGCAACCTGCGAAATTTATAAGAATATAGAGGTGAACAGTGTGTATGAAAACAGAAATCCAAGTAAGATTGGAAGCCCAGAAGGGCATTGGGCCCTTGATTGTGGTACTTAGCATTGAATTACATTCTGCACAGATGTCTCAGATAAATCAATATACAATGGCATGGGACCTTGTACCTTGGATGATTGAATGTAGAAGGGAACATCCAGTCAAAAAGGGATAGTCAGTAGGAATAGGAAGATAGTAGGTAGGTATAGAAAAAAGGGTGAGTGTATGATTTGGAACAAAATTTCTTTAGCAATAGGGTTTCGGTTAGAAAATGAATTTAAATGTCAGCACATGTGAAGAGTCTGTCACAATGATGAAGTGGGAAAAATATGTAGGTAAGCAGATATCAATAGGGACATTATGAAATCAGGCAAAGTAAAAAGTGAGAGATCAGCTTAGACATTTTCAAAGGGTTGAGTTTGAATATGCAATCTTAGGAAGAAACAAATATGTAGTCATCAATAGGATTGACATTTGAGAGCATAAGTAATCTTGGACATGGATGATTTTAGTAATCCATGTTAATTTTCCATTTTGGCTTTGGTACAATCATAAATGTGAACTTTGAATTTAGTGTCCAGTATATTTCTGTGAATAAATATATATGAAGATCAGGTGACATGAGTATTTCTTCCACCATTTCTGGGAGCAATATTGACTGACTACTTCTGATTGATAGGTACAGATTCTTTATGTGAATTGGAATCATGAGAATCCCAAGCACCTCTTTAGGGATTGAAGAACTCATATGACCCAAAAAATCCCTATTCTCAATTGATGGAGGTCAGGAATCTAATAGAGGAAGGGAAGATACTTCATCCAAAATGAGTGAACTTTTTGCCATTTTGGTTTTGGATGCACACATGGGATCTTTCTTTAGATCCATCAGGTGCTGAGAATCTAAGTCACAGCCTCACACAGGGCCAAGAGGCTGATTCAGACACATCCCTTTCCAAAGAAATTAAGCAAAGAGCCATAGGTGATGCCCATTCATTTCCATTTGAAAACTGTTTTCTTCAGGCTTTACAAAGGGTTAGCCTGAGGTAAAGAACTTCCTGACATTCAGGGCAACAGAAAAATAGGTAAGCAAAAGGCTCAAAGCAGGGTTTCTCCACTGAGACTTTCCTGGTCACACTGTCCCTGCTCTTCTGTAAAGTTAGATTGAGGAAACAGTGTATGGTTAGGGTTAATAACACGTTCGATTTGGGTTAGGAATCATTCTGCAGGATGAATATTCGTTCTGGGAATCTGCAATATTTACAAGAATATATAGGTAAAATAAAAGTATGAAAACAGAAATCTAGGCAGGATTTGAAGCTCAGATGGGCATTGGGCCATTGAGTGGGTTACTTATCTTTGAATTATGTTCTGCACAGATGTCTCAGATAAATCGATATACAATGACATAGGACCTTGTACCTTGTATGATTGAAAGTTGAAGAGAACATCCAGTCACAAAGGGAAAGTCCGTAGGTTTAGGACGATATTCTCTAGGTTTAGAAACAACAATGAGTATAGGATTTGGACCAAAAGATTTTTAGCAATTGGGTTTCAATAAGAGAGTGAATGTAAATATCAGCACATGTGAAGAGTGAGACACAATGATGAAATGGGGAAAATATGTAGGAAAGCAGATATCAATAGAGACATTAAGAAATCAGGCAACGTATAAAGTGAGGGATAGGATTAGACATTTTGAACAGGGTTGAGTTTGAATATATAATCTTAGAAAGAAACAAATACATAGGATTTATCAATAGGATTTACATTTTACAGCATTAAGAAACCGGGACATGGATATTTTTAGTAATCCATGCTCACTTTTCTTTTAGGCTTTGCTACAATCATAAGAGTGACATTTGCTTTCTGTGTCCAGAATATTACTGTGTTAAAATTTATATGTAGATCAGGTGACATGAGCATTTCTTCCACCATTACTGGGGGCAATATTTTGAAGACGTATAAATATTGGGGGAAAAAAGTGGAGTACCCTGTGTCAATGGATATAGAAATAATGTATGAATAGACCATACTGTTAATAAATAATATAACTGGTTCCAACTTTAAATAGTGGATTGATTTGATATCTGAAAATATACTGGAAATCTTAAATTGATATTCATACATTCATTACAACCAGTTATACATCTAACGGTAATATTAGGGTTATGGTTTATCATGAAAAGTGTGTGAGTTTTGCTTCAAATATGATTATGAAAATCAAAAATAATGTGTTTGGAAAGAAGTCTCATGACAAGACCAGTCAAGAACCCTGGAGGAATATATTTGTTCTGAAGCAGGAGGTGATTGAAATTGAAACAAATGCCTATAAATTTGTGAACTTGTGGATGAAATATATATCATATGATGTGCATAAACTGAAGAAATAGTAATGTACCACTGTTTAATAAAAATGAACTGCAAAATACACATCATGTCCCATAGGAAAATGCTTGCATTGATGTTGAACTAGGTTTTACTGTAGAAATATTAGGATTTGTGTGCACCATCCACTGAAGTTAGTCTTCAGTACTAGGAAACAAATCTGTATTTAAGGTGGATGAATATATCTGAGAATGATCTTGTGAATAGTTGATCATAAATCCACATACATAAATATGAATGATTTTAAGGAGTGTATAATAAGATTCATATATTTCATATTTTGAAAAATTTGGAGAGTATATATATATACACACACACACACACACACACACACACACACACACACACAGACAGACATTAAAACTAGCAATATATTTGCCAATCGAAATTCATCATGAAATATGTATCATCCACAGGTGCAAAAATATTGATTTCACTGAAAATGGATCTATATATAATGTTGTTCTACTAGCAAGCTCACCCATAGGTTGAATTTTCAATTCCAACAGTATTTAAGAGGAGTGATCTCTTCTCATAACTTGTATCTGCCTAGTCAGCAACCTCACAAAAATGTACGTGTGATAACAGGTAGGATTCTATATGTGCATATAAAAATACACGTGCTGAATAGTCTACAGAGAAAGGAGACACCAATTTGTTGAAAGCCACAGCTTAAGGGGCCCCATTAAACTTCCAGCTACCAGCAACATTCCCCTGCCAGATGATTATTGGCTCACAGCGGCCCCAGCAACATCTAGCTGATTGGCCCTCTGCGGTGATGCTCATTGGGCAGTTTCCCTGCCCTTTCAGACCACAGAGCTGCTCATTGTGGGACTTTTTTGGCTCCATCCACCTGACCCAGCTAAATAGCCTCAAGTGCAGGAGGATTGTGGGAGGTGGAGAGGCTTGTGGGTGTGACAGAAACTTTGCAAGGAAGCCAGTGGTGGCAGTTGGGCTCTGAGGGTTTTTCCTGACGAGCTGTTTTGTTTGGCATGTGTGGTTCTAAAAATAAAGTTTGTTTCTTTTGAAAAGTGGCTCTTGAATCATGCCCAGCCAGACTGCAGCATTTTTATGGCTTGCACGGGGAGCCACTGAGGGTAAGTGATAAGGTAAACTGCTCGCCCCTGAGCGAAGGGCGAGAGGATGGGTAGCCATTTAAGATTCCTCTTTTGTTTTGCTTCACTTTTGTTGCCTGTCCATGGAGATGAGTGAGATGGATGAAAAACCCTTTCACATCTGAGAAAAAAATATTTACTTCTGAGGAACAGATAGGGAGAAAGGACGGATGCACATGTCAGTAGGATATAAAGGCTATAATGACTTTTTGTTGTTCCCTTTTTATTTTATTCTGTCTCGGTTTTGTTTGGCATCGTCTTGTTGGGTTGTATTATAGTAGAAATACGGGATCAGAAATTAGTAAAAAAAACAAACTGAAAGAGTGTTAAGTAAATTGTTAGAGGAAGGAGGCATCTCAGTAAAGTCAAGAACAGTCAGGGCATACGTTGATACAATACAAAAATGTAGCCCATGGATTTTTAAGGAGTTGTTAAATATACCATAATGGAACCATCATGGTGAAGATTTAAAAGGGGGTAAAAGAACAGCCCAGGGACTCTGCCAGTTGGCACATTGCCATTGAGGACGTTCATATCTGGTTTGCTTAGTCCAAAGACTTCAGTTCAGACAAAGATAGAAGAACAAAGCTTAGGGCAGAAAAAGCCATCAGGGGCAAAGTTACAAAAGGAGACTGCTACTAACAACTTTCTATCACTAGAGGGCGTAAATGTCCAACCAACAGTGCCTCCTCTACAGGAGACTGTTACTAACACCTTTCTATCACCAGAGGATGTAAATGTCCAAATAACAAGGCCACCTCCATATGCTGGGAGGCCCCCAAACCCCACAGTTGATAGTTCGGATCCTGAGACAGGATCTCAATTATGAACATGCCCTGATTTTGAGGTAGGAGGGCAGCGAATTCACAATGCTTTAAATTTCAAAATAGTGAACAGCTAAAAGGGGCTGTAACAACCTATGGTCCTCAAGCACCCTTCATTGTAAGCTTGGTCGAATCCATTAACAAATTGAATATGACGCCAGTAGATTGGGCTAATATGTGTAAAGCTGTGCTAAATGGAGGTCAATACATTTTATGGAAGGTTGCCAATGAGGAATTTTGCAAGGAGACCGCTAGGCGTAATGCAGAAACTGGTTATCCTCAGAGAAATCTAGATATGTTGTTAGAAAGGGACCTTATGAGGATCAGCAGCAACCAATTGCATATGATCCTGGCGTATACGCAAAAATTGCTGCAGAGGCGGTTAGGGCATGGAAGACTTTACAACGACATGGAGGTTTACAAGGTCAATTATCTAAGGTAATACAAGGAGCTAATGAATCTTACACTGAATTTGTAGATAGGCTTATTCAAACAGCTACCAGAGTTTTGGGGAATACAGAACAAGCAATGCCATTAATAAAAAACTGGCTTATGACCAAGCGAATCGTTGGTGCAGAGATATCACTAGACCATGGAAACATGAAGATTTAAACACATATATTAAATTATGTAAAGACATTAATGAATAAGAGAAAGTCATGGCAGCTGCAGTAAAACAGGCTTTAGATGCCAGAGACATCAATGAACAAGGGCAATTTGTGGCAGCTGCAGTAAAACAGGCTTTAGATGCCAGACCAGGAACATGCTACAATTGTGAACAAACAGGACATTTTAAAAGGAATTGCTCCATAGGAAGAGGGTTTAACAAAACTACGCACCAAAGGAGTAGAATACGTGTGTATTTGCCCACGATGCCATAGAGGGAGACATTGGGCTAATGAATGCAGTTCTCAAACCACCATAGAGGGTACTTCATTATCAAAAATGAACAAGGACTAGCTGTTTATCCACGATATCATGGAGAAAGGCATTGGGCTCCAATGCCAAAAAATGGACAGGGGAGCCCAATGCTCTGGGGCCCAAAACACAAATATACAGAGCACTGGAGGAACCCAGCAACCCCATCAGTGTAGTGCCCAGGACACATTGTCCATCAGACGCCTCATCAGACAAATCAGAGGGAGGGCAGTGTTAGATATCTGCACCTCCGTCAGATCAGTACTAACTGTAGAGATGGGGGTTCAAATCATTCACACAGGGTGAGAGGACCTCTTCTCAAAGGAACGGTAGGCTTATTATTGGGACGCAGCTCTTCTAATCTAAAAGGACTTATGATAAGTCCTTGGGTAATTGATCCCGATTATGAAGGTGAAATAAAATTATACCCAGTTCTCCAAAGGACATATCAGTAATTTCACCAGGAGATAGAATAGCACAGTTACTAATAATACTCAGTCTGCATGATCAATTTTCCAGTCGTGCTGTAGAAAGAGGTTCCAAGGGATTAGGCTCCACAGGTGTAGATTTGGTTATGCTTTCTTTAAATTTAGATTCTCGCCCCAGGCTAAAACTAAATATTCAAGGACATGAATTTAATGGGCTACTTGATACAGGTGCAGATGTTAGCATCGTCTCTCATCAAGAATGGCCAAAACATTGGCCATTACAACAGTACACTAAAATACTTTGAGACCTAGGAGTGGCAACTAATCCCCATAGAAGTGCAATGGCATTGGATTGGAAGGATCCTGAAGAATGTGAAAGAACTATACAGCCATATGTATTGGATCATCTTCCCGTAAATTTATGGGGATGAGATGTCCTAGATCAATTAGGTTTGACATTAACAAATAACATCAATCAAAATGCACCCACTATTATGGCTAGAGAAGGTTTTAGGAAAGGACAAAGATTAGAAAAACAAGATCAAGGTATATCAGCACCAATACAAATAGACCAAGCAACAGACAGACATGGGTTGGATTTTCAGAAAGGGCCACTGAGACAATAAAAATTACTTGGAAATCAGAAAGACCAGTATGGGTTCTTCAGTGGACCCTGACTAAAGAAAAGATACAAGCAGCCCAGTTCCTGGTCAAACAACAATTAGCGGAAGAACATATACAACCTTCTGTATCTCCCCATTATACTTTCATTTTTGTCATCAAAAAGAAATCTGGTAAATGGAGATTATTGGAAGATTTAAGAGCCATTAATAATGAGATGGTTATTTTGGGACCTGCTCAATCAAGGATTCCTCAATTGTCTGCTTTGCCAAAAACTTGGTATGTTTTAGTTATACATATTAAAGATTGTTTTTTTTTTTCATTTCCAATTCTTCCTGAGGATAGTCCAAGTTTTGCATTTACTATCCCTGCACTGAATCATGAAGGTCCTGATCAGAGGTATGAGTGGAAAGTATTCCCTCAAGGGATGGCTAACAGCCCAACTATTTGTCAAATTTATGTTAACAAAGTAATCCAGCCACTTAGAAATCAAAATCCTGAACTACAAATATTTCACAATATGGATGATGTGTTATTAGCACACAAGTTAAAAACCCATTGCTAGAATGTTATGCCACACTTACAAACTTATTAAAAAATTATAATCTAGGGATATCAATTGATAAAGTACAATTAAATTTTCCAATTAATTATTTAGGAGTTCTATTATCCTCAACCATGGTCAGTCCACCAAAAATTCAAATACGAGTAGATCAACTCAAATCAATTAATGACTTTCAAAAGTTATTAGGAGACATTAATTGGATAAGGCCTTATCTAGGTATACCAACAGGAGAGTTGGGACCTATATTTGATATCCTAAAAGGTCCATCTAACCCAAATTCACCCAGAATGTTAATGCCTGAAGCAAGAAAGGCATTAAAAATCATTGAAACATATATGGGAAATATGCATTTGGATAGATTTGATAAAATAATGCCTCTATTATTCATTGTGCTACCAACAAAAAAAATTCCTACAGGAGTATTTTTGCAAGAAGGTCCATTATTATGGATACATTTATCTTATTCTTCTAACACTATTATTACTAGGTATCCTGAGGCTTAGGGACAATTAATACTAATAGGAATAAAAGCAGCAAAGGGAGTGTTTGGAATTTCTCCCAATAAAATTATTACTCCATACACTATGAATCAAATTGATGAATTAGCTAATGAGTTAAATACTTGGGCAATAATCCTGTGTAAATCTAAAGTTTCATTTGATAACCACTTACCATCTAATCTTTTATTGTCTTTTGGGTCATTGCATCCTGTAATTTTTCCAAAAATTACAAGAAAACACCTATCATGAATGCTCCAAATATATTCACTGATGGGTCAAATAATGGTACAGCAGCAATAGTTACACCTGATCAAATTTTTACATTTTTAGCACCCCAACAATCAGCTCAAAAGGTAGAGCTTAATGCAGTATTATAAGCTTTTGTGATGTTTAAAGATTCTGTGTTTAATTTATTTTCCAATAGTCAGTATATAGTTAATGCTATAGTATCCCTTGAAGATGCTGGTAGGATTTCCCCTTCCTCTACTGTTTTCTCTTTGCTTTCCAGTATACAAAGTCTAATCTGGGACAGAAAAGATCCATTCTTAATAGGACATATCTTGGCACATACAGGATTGCCTGGAGCCCTTAGTTTGGGCAATGATTTAGCAGGTAAAACTACACATGACATACATACATATTTTCTCTACACTAGAAGAAGCTATAAATTTTCATGAAAAGTTCCATATCAATGCTAATACTTTACAAAAGCATTTTAAAATAACTAAGGAGCAAGCTAGACAAATAATAAAACAATGTCAAAATTGTGTGACCATTTTACCACATTTTAATCTTAGAGTCAATCCTAGAGGATTGATACCTTACCATATATGGCAGATGGAAGTCACACACTTGCCAGAATTTTAAAAAGTAAAATATTTGCATGTTACAGTTGATACTTCTTCTGGATTTTTGATGGGCTCCCTTCATGGGGGAAAAAAAACTAAAGATGTTATAGCTCATTGCTTACAAAATTTTGCCACTGTGGTCATTCCAAAACAGTAAAAAGCAGATAATGCCCCCGGTTATACTTCTACCTCTTTTAAACCATTTTGCTCATCATTTGGCATTACTCATATAACAGGAAACCCATACAATCCACAGGGACAAGCCATAGTTGAAAGAGCACATCACACTATTAAAATGTACTCATTAAAGTAAGAAGACAGAATTGGGAAGGAATATAAATTCCCCAAAGATAAAATTAAAATACCCCTTTTTAATCTAAACTTTTTAAATTTGGATTTTCAGGACTTAGTGCTGCAGAAAGGCATAAGTGTCCAAAAAATGTGTATAAGCCCGAGGTACTTTGGAAGGATATTCTAACAGGAAAATGGAAAGGTCCTGACCCATTAATTTTCTGGAGTTGGAGGTCTGTTTTTTGGTTTCCACAGGAAGAACAGCAGCCGATTTGGATTCCAGAGAGATTAACTAAGGTCCCGACCCAGTGATTGCCTGGAGTCGGGGGTCTGTTTATGTGTTTCCACAAGGAGAACAGCAGCTGATTTGGATTCCAGAGAGATAAACTGAAGCGCTTTCAATAGACCAAAATAAGATGATTTGGCTCAAATCCATAACAGCTGATATCGAAAACTCCAGTTTGGCTATCCTTACATCTGCGACAGAACAGGGATGCTTTTTTCAATATCTATTTTATTATTGCCCTTTCCCACATCATGAAGTTCTCTTTTGTTTTTTTTGAGCTCATACAGACCTAGGATAATGTTTTGCTTATCAGTTCTATTTTTTGACTATAGAGTTTTTAAACATTGCAATGATGATTTCACATGTAAAAAGTTATAAGGCCTTTACTATTATATTATGTGTTGTATGTATTTATTATGTGTGCACACTTGTGTTTTGTGTTATATATTTGAATGTGCGTATGTCCATATATCACATATGATGAGTGCTAATGAAATAATATATCCATTTTTTTATTCACGTGAATTAAATTGTTTAATTTAAATTGGGAAAACAACTGTTCAGGATTGTCTTAATATGTGAAAAAATAGGAGGTTAACAGACGTGCTTGTTTACTTTCACTTATCCTTTTCATTATATTTAATTATTCTCTTCAAGATAATGTAAATTGTTAAGAAAATTGTTTTCTTTTAGTGCCCTCAGGAATGTTACATAATTTTTTCTTTAGCCATTACTGCCAGAATTCCTATTTTCATCCCAGTGCCAGTGAAGACAAAGATAAAACCAATCTACAGATTCTGCAATAGCCATCACTGAACTGCTTGCAGAACTTGCCTGGATTATGTATCACTTGTATGCATTGTGAACTCACTTGTATGCATTGTGAACTATCTGCTGCTGCAGCGAATTGTCGTAGTGTTGGGGTACTTATGATGATGCTGTCATCAGTGATAGAATTTTTCCAATAGGAGCCATCAATTGACTTGGTGTATCTTTCCTATTCTCACTTGATAGAGGTCAAAAAACTTACATAGGGAGGTGAAAGACTTCATCAGCAATGACTGCTCTTTTGGCAATTTTGGTTTTGGATGCACACATGGGATTTTTCTTTAGATCTATCAGGTTCTGAGAATCAAAGCCACAACCTCACACAGGGCCAAGAGGCTGATTCAGACACATCCCTTTCCAAAGTAATTAAGCAAAGAGCCACAGGTGATGCCCATTCATTTCAATTTGAAAACTGTTTTCTTCAGGCTCCACAAACGGGTGGCCTGAGGCAAAGACATTCCTAACATTCAGGGCAAGGGAACCATAGGTAAGCAAATTGCCCAAAGCAGGGTTTCTCCACTGAGACTTTTCTGGTTACACTGATCTCTGAGGTTTCTGAGATGTTCCAATTCCATTCAGCTATCCAGTACATGGCTATGTCACAGAGTTTGGAGGTGGTACATATCTTGGACACAAAACCATGAGCCTATTCTGGAGAGAGGCCAGAAATCAGGAGGTGAACAGGAACTTGGGAAGATAGTAGGTGTTGTCTATCCATAAGGCAAGCTGCAGTCCATTCATAAAAAGGGCAGAATAAATGCCTGGAAGCTTCCTACTAGTCAGGACACCTCCATTGATGTATTGGCTTTTCTAATAACTACAACCACGGACACAGTGGATACACAGACATAGAAAAACTCGCCTTCTCAAACGACTTACTAGAAACAGTCGACTCCAAACCAAACAAACCACCTTTGCTACCTATTCTCAGAACATGAGACAAAAGCACGAACTCACACCCACACCCACTAAGGCACCTCATTCCCACAACTAGGTCTGTGACTATCCGGAGTGTCCTCTGACTGGTGGACCATACTATGTTCCTTCCAAATGGCCTGTCCTGTATCAGATCAGGTCCCTTTTGCCAACTCTGTTAAGTTGTCAGGAGCCAGCAATGAGCCACTACCTGCTTCCTCAGGAAAGGCCCCTCTTCAGAGTTCTCCTAGCATTTGGTCATCCTCACATCAGGAGGTACCAAGAAAGACTGACTCTGTCCTTGGAAAATTCAAACAAGTGTGCCCACTGGGAATGGGACTGGCACTGGCTCTGGGTGGCTGGCTTCCTGGATCCCAAGTTCAGAGAGTTCCATCACCAAGGAAGTGAGGTAGGTCACTTCCTTCAGGAACTGAATGAGGTCAATAACTTGGCAACCACTTTGTCCTAACAGTTGTTTACAAGGGCCCCTACTTTCTCTGACTCAGTCATAAGTTAGAATGGTATATCAACCACAGGCACCATGGAACAGCTCTCCACACAGGCCTGGTTTTGTCCATCTTCTCTACATTAAGAACAGAGCGACTGATTCAGACACAATACTTCATCCTGACTGTTTTTTTTGCCATGGAAGATGATTTTGCGCTCTCAGGTCCTTCATAGCTGCCTAAGTCTTCTCCAGGGATCATTTCTGCATGGACCTTTGAGGTTTCAGCAGGTGGAAGATACCCTAAATTCCTGTATTGTAAGACCAACTCTGTCCCTGCTCTATTGTAAAGATAGATTGATGGAACAGTGTATGCTTAGGGTTAATAACAGGTTTGATTTGGGTTAGGAATCATTCTGTGTGATGAATAATGGTTTTGGGAACCTGCAATATTTACAAGAATATATAGGTGAAATATAAGTATGAACACAGAAATCTAGGTAAGATTTGAAACCCAGAAGTGCATTGGGCCCTTGATTGGGATACTCAGCTTTGAATTATATTCTGCACAGATGTCTCAGATAAATTGATATACAATGGCATAGGACCTTGTACCTTGGATGATTGAATGTCGAAAAGAACATCCAGTCAAAAGGATAGTCAGTAGGATTAGGAAGATATTCAGTAGGTTTAGAAAGCAGAGTGAGTATAGGATTTGAACCAAACGTTCTTTAACAGTAGGGTTTTGGGTAGAGAATGAATGTAAATATCAGTACATGTGAAGAGCCAGTCACATTGATGAACTCTGGAAAATATGTAGGAAACCATATATCAATAGAGACATTAGGAAATCAGGCAAAGTATAAAGTAAGTGATAGGATCAGGCATTTTCAACAGTGTTGAGGTTGAATATATAATCTTAGGAAGAAACAAATATGTAGTCACCAATAGGATTGACATTTGATAGCATTAGGCAACCTGGACATAGATGTTTTTAGTAATCCATACTCACTTTCCATTTAGACTTCGGTACAAACATAAGTGTGACCTTTGCATTTTGTGAAAGAAGTCTCATGAAAAGACCAGTCAAGAAACCCTGTGGAAAACATGTTTTCTGAATTAGGAAGTGATGGAAAGTAAGACAAAATGCCTATAAATTTCTGAACTAGTGGATTAAATATATATCCTACCATGTGCATTAACTGAAGAAAAAGTAATGTACCAGTATTGAATAAAAATGAAAGACAAAATACACATCACATCCCTTAGGAATCTACTTGCATTGATATAAAACTGTGTCAGTTACTGCAGAGATATTAGGATTTGTATGCACCATTTACTGTTAGTTTTCAGTACTAGGAATCAAATATGTAGTTCAGGTGGATGAATATTTCTCAGAATAATCTTGTGAAAAGTTGATTATTAATCCACATACATGAATATGAATGAATTTACGGAGTGTATAATAAGACACATATATTTCATATTTTGAAAAATCTGTAGAGTGTGTGTGTATATATATATATAAACACACACACACACACAGGCACGCACACAAACAGACATTAAAAAGTAGCAATATAAGCCAATTGAAATTCACCACGAAATATATGTCATCCACAGATCCAGATAAATTCGTTTTACTGAACATGGATTCATGTATAATTTTATTGTACTAGGAAGCTCATCAATAGTTTGAATTTTCAGTTTCAACGGCGTTTAGTAGGAGTGATCTCTTTTCACAATTTGTGTCTGCCAAGTGAGCCACCTCACAAGAATGTACGTGTGGTACCAGGTAGGATTCTATATGTGCATATAAAAATACATGCGCTGAATAGGATACAGAGAAAGGTAGACAGGAATTCACATATTTGTTAACTTGAAAAACACAAGGAGAACCATTTCAACAAAAAATTGACTAGATTTATAACTCCTACCCTATATAAAGCAAAAGGCAATTCCAATGATACACCATTCGTCCTCTGAACTGCTTGTATTTCTATTCTGTTTGGGTTAATTTTCTCCATCATATTAGAATTAGTAGTCAGAGTCTAGTTGGCATGGGTTTGTGTCAGGGATTCAGTATTTCGAATGAAAATTTGGAAAATGATTCCAATGTTTATGCAAATATATGCTACAAAAGTATCTTCCCACTCTCATGCATAACAATGCCTTGAGATTACCTTGGCCCCAAGTTAGAAACAATTAGAGGAGAAGAGTTAGAAAATCTGTGAATACATATCTGGAATCAAATATGCTCACGAGTTCACAAACTTGGAGGTGGTAGAGGAGATTCCAAAAGTAAGGGACAGGGTAAACACTCCACAAACATGGAGCTCTGCTGGACTAAAGACTTCTTGAGGAACTGCCTCTGAGGTTGGGCACTTGAAATATGTGTTGTAGTCAGGAGATTTAGCTTCCTTTGTAGTGAGACCATCAAATCTGGGTATGCTTCTATGTGACCTGGAATACATGATTCCTTATTTTCCAATAAACATGAGGAAGCTGTCTTTAATTTTCTGTTTGTAGGTAAACTGTGGCCACTGGGGACTAATTGTCTACTCTTGTGGACTCTGAAGCCATTTGGTCATCCTCCAGTTTTCCTGGTGTTTCTTGCTACTGCACTGGGAGTTTCGTATTTGCTTCAAGAAATACAAGGAATTCACCTGGGACACAGTGCTGGAGGGAGTTCTGTCACCTGTGGTGGGTCAGGGCCTGCAGAAGAATGTACCAACCAGGCTTCTCTTCCACATAGCTTGCCTCCTTGACCATAGCAACCGGATTCTGAACATTGGCCTGAAACCTCTCCATATAAAAAGATACCTTTAAATAGAAGCGTCTGCTGGCTGCACCATGTCAGTCACAAGCCAATTGAAAGACAATGGCAGATCCACATGGCCCCACCACAGATTTTTTTTTTATCACACACCTGCCCTTCACTGCACTAGGCCCACTACTCTGCAGGGTCCAACTTCCTGGAATCTCTGTTATACACCATTTTCATGAAACTCAGTCAATCAAGTCGCTGTCCTGAATAATCATGTTCAGCAACAGGACAACCAAAGTTTCTCCAGTGCCATCTGGTCATGGGAATTTCAAAAATTTCATGGTATTTATCTAGCAATTTTTCAAGGATGAAGTTGGCAGCATGTGGGTTTCAATTCATTCAGGGACCGTTAAATGTTGTGGAAGTGCATTTCAAATGAAGTTCTGGAGAACTCTCACTGGCAAGGTTTCCCAAAGATTGGCCAAAGTGTCACATAAATCCAGGCCCATTGAGGTCTACAATGTAACGTCCATGTGTGTTTTGACTCTCAACTAAGACTGCCAAGTTGTTAAGAATAAAATCATGTGATATCAAGCCTGAGATTCCCAGTGGTCTCTGGAAAGCCACCCTGGGCCTAGATCTCAGTTTCCAAGGGTGACTCTCATGCTTGGTCTTCTAAAATCCCAACACAATTCATGGCAATACTTCTCTAAGTTCAGTTCCTGTAATCAGCCTCTAAGGGGAATCACACCAGACTTCAAACCCAGGTGGACTCAGTCATCCCTTCCAACTGCCACAAAAATAACCACAATTAAATCCAAAACACTCCCACATGGCCCTCATCTTCTTCCATATAGACACTCATCATAACCTCTGACTGGAGATTTCCATGAGGAATGCAGCCCAAGACAGTGTCCAAAATACGCTTTCTTGCCCCTCATTTACCTAAATTCTGCGTGACCTGGACACCCTTCCTGTGAACCAGGAGTGATCAAATAGGCCTGCCGTTAATACTGATCCACTTCTCAAATTTGAGAACTACTGACTGGGGGTTTAAATTCTTTATATGAATTGGAGTCATGAGAAAACCCAACCACCTATGGGCTAGCCTCTGCAGGGAACTGAAGAACTCATTTGACCTAAAGGATTCCTATTCTCACTTGATTGATGTCAGAAACCTTACAGAGGAAGGCGAAAGACTTCATCCACAATGACTGCTCTTTTGCTATTTTGGTTTTGGATGCACACATGGGATCTTTCTTTAGATCCATCAGTTGCTGAGAATCTAAGCTACAGCCTAACACAGGGCCAAGACGCTGATTCATACACATCTCTTTGCAAAGCAATTAAGCAAAGAGCCACAGCTGATGCCCATTCTTTTTTATTTGAAAAAGGTTTTCTTTAGACTTCGCAAAGCGTTGTCCTGAGGCAAAGAACTTCCTGACATTCAGGGAAACAGAACAATAGGTAAGCAAAAGGCCCAAAGCAGGGTTTCTCCAATGAGACTTTACAGGTTAAACAGGTATGTGAGTTTTCTGAGATGCTCGCAATTCACTTCAGTTATTCAGTACATGGCCATGTCACAGAGCATGGAGGTGGTACATATCTTGGATACAAAACCATGAGCCTATTATGGAGAGTGGCCAGATTTCAGGAAGAAAACAGGAACTAAGGAAGATCGTAGGTGTTGCCCATCATTATGGCAAGCCGCATTCCATTTATAAATTGGGCAGCATGAATGCTGGTAAGCTTTCTAAAAGACAGGACACATCCATTGATGCTTTCTCTTTTCTAATATCTACAATAACGGACACAGCGGGATACAGCGACACAGAAACACTCGCATTGTCAAATGACTTACTAGAAACAATTCACCCCAAACCAAACAAACCTCATTTCCTACCTCTTCTCAGAACATGAGCCAAAACCACAAACCCACACCCACACCCACAAAGGCACCTCTTTCCTTCAAGTAGGTTGTGACTATTTGGAGTGTCCTCTGACTGTGGGCCATTCTACGTTCCCCCGAAATGGTCTGTCCTGTCTCAGATTTTGTGTCCTTTGCCAACTCTCTGAAGTTGTCAGGAGCCAGCGGTGAGCCACTACCTGTTTTCTCAGGAAAGGCCCCTCTTCAGAGTTTTCCTGCCATTTGGCCATCCTAACATTAGTAGGTACCAAGAAAGACTGACTCTGTCGTTGGGAAATTCAAAAAGTATAACCACTGAGACTGGGACTGGGACTGTCAATGTTTGACTGGCTTCCTGGATCGCAAGTTCACAGAGTTCCATCACCAAGGAAGTGAGGTGAGGTCACTTCCGTCAGAAACTGAATGAGTTCACTGCCTTGGCAACCAATCTGTCCTAAGAGTTGCTTCCAAGCTTCCCATGAGATGGAGGCTGCCCCTGCTTCCTGTGACACTTTCACAAGTTAGAATGGTATATCACCCATAGGCACCCAGGAGCAGCTCTCCACACAGGTCTCATTTGGTCCATCTTCTCTACATTAAGAATGGAGAGGCTGATTCAGACAGAACACTTCACCCTGACCAGGTTGTTTTCCATGGAAGATGACTTTTGCACTCTCAGGTCTTTCAGAGTTGCCTACATCTTCTCCAGAGATTATATCTGCATGGACCTTTGAGGTTATCAGCAGGTGGAAGATTCCCTATATTCCTGTATTGTAAGACCAACTCTGTCCCTGCTCTTCTGTAACGTTAGATTGAGGGAACCATGTATGGTTAGGGTTAATAACATGTTTGATTTGGGTTAGGAATCATTATGCTGAATAAATAATGGTATTGGGAACCTGCAATATGTATAAAAATATATAGGTGAAATATATGTATAAAAACAGAAATCTAAGTAACATTTGAAGCCCAGAAGGGCACTGGGCCCTTGATTGGGATACTTAGCTTTGAATAAATTGATATACAATGGCATAAGACCTTGTACTTTGGATCATAGAATGTAGAAGAGAACATTCAGTCAAAAAGGATAGTCGGTAGTGAAAGGTTAATAAAATAGGTACTTGTCACTTCCTGTTTTTCTGTATGCTTAACAAAACACTGTTAAAATCTTGAGAACTGTTTGCTAATCTTGTTCCCAGAATGTGCTGTCCCCAAGTGCCAAAGTGTAGAATGTACTCCCTCATCCGGTTGCACGCAAACCGACCACTCGCCCTGAACCATCAGTAAACTTCCCTCCCTGCCCTCTCCAAGGAAAATATATATGTTCTGCTTAAACTGTTCTCAGGGCTCTCTGATCTATTCAAGTGAGCTCCGAGCCCCAGCATGCTGGACCCAGAAAAAACCCTTTGCTGTTGGATAAGACAGTCTGTTAGTGGTCTCTTCCTTCCATGCTCGCCCGACCTTTACATATGGAGATTCCACCGAGTTTTGGCAGCGGCGGACAAAAGACCCTAACGGGTTCCTCTCGGGTTAAGTAAGGCCCCTCTTTCTTGTTTCAGTGTTAAGGTTAGGGCTTGGCAAAATGGCTGTCGATGAAGAGCGTGAGTTCTCTCCGATGGTGGCTGACAGACGTGTCACAGAGCCGCAGGCCACGTCCCTGGGGGACTTCCCAAAGACTCGGGAAATCGAGGAACAATAGTCTCCTCGACTCAGTAATATTTTGTATCGGATTCGGAATTGCCAGGCCATTGGGTTTTGCTGGCTACTCAGTCCTGGTCTCAGTTTTGGATGTCCATTGAATGTCTTTATTGTCTTGTCTTGTCTGTGTCGTGTGTCTTGCATTCACTCTTTGTGTATCTTTCATTATGGGACACAGCACTTCAATGCCCCTGTCCCTGACCGTTGATCACTGGACCAAAGTCCGCTTAAGGGCTCAGAATCTTTCTTTTTTAGTAAAACGTTGGACCTTTCGGAATCTCTGTGCCTCAGAATGGCCCACCTTTGAATTTGGATGGCCCCTAGAAGGATCTTTCTATTTCCCACTAATTTAAGAAGTCAGAGATATTGTCTTTCACCCAGGCACACATAGCCATCCGGATCAACATCCATATATCTTAACTTTGCAGGACCTCTGCAAATCTCCTCCTCAATGGGTGAAGCCTTTCTTTGTCTCTTCCCCTGCTCCTACTCCTTCCCCCATGATCTCTCAAACCCTCTGCTCCTCCTCCTCCTCCACCCTTTGTAATCCCTGAGTCACAAGATTTGACTCTACTGTACTCTCTTCCCCCTTTTTATACCCTGCCCTCGTCCCCCAACCACCAACACCCTCTAAGTGATTCTCCTGCAGCTGACTCAGCCTCTCTACCATTGGAGAAATCTAAGCTGGCCCAGCGCCCTCCAGATAACTCCCCCGCAGCACACACAGCCCCTCCTCTGCAGGAGGAAGCTAGCCCAGCTAAGGGAACTTGATGGTGGCGAATGATTGAAAACCCTGGACCTCCTGTGATGCACCCCCTATGTCCCTACGGACCATTGATTGACGAAGGCCATGGGAGGAAAATGCAAGCCTTCAAATATTGGCCTTTCTCCTCTTCCGACCTATATAACTGGAAAAATAACAATCCCCCTCTTTCCGAGGACCCCATCGGGCTCACAGGTCTGGTTGAGTCGTTGATGTTTTCACACCTGCGTACTTGGGATGACTGTCAACAATTCCTAGGGACTCTCTTCACGACAGAGGAACAAAAGAGAATCTTCCTGGAAGCTATAAAAAAATGTCCTCCGACCAGATTGGAGACGGACACATCTTCCCAACTTAATCAAAGCTGGTTTTCCCTTGAAACAACCCAAATGGGACACCAACAACATTGAAGTTAGAAAGCATCTGTCCACTTATCGCCAGGTTCTAATAGTGGGCCTCCAAGTGGCCACTAGGCGACCAACTAATTTGGCCAAGGTAATAGAGATTATTCAAAGGCCTGATGAATCTCCCTCTATGTTTCTAGAGAGAATTATGGAGGCATGTAGGAGATATACTCCTTTCGATCCACAGGCAGAGGATCAAAAGGCATCTGTCATGATGGCCTTTATTGGGCAAGCTGCCCTGGATATTAAAAGAAAGTCACAATGCTTAGATGGATTACAAGATATGACTTTGAGAGATTTAGTCAGAGAAGCCAAGAAAATATACCTTAAGAGAGAAACTGAGGAAGAGAAAGAAGCAAAGTGAGGATAAAAGAAACAAAAGACAGACTAAGGCGTTGACTAAGGTCCTGGTCACAACAACAAAAGGGCCAGAAATTAAGAAACAGGGAGACAGGAAGGGATACCTGGTCCCATGCCAGAGGCCACCCCTGGCCTCAGATCAATGTACCAAGTGTAAAAAAAAAAAAGGACACTGGGCCAAAGACTGCCCTAGAAAGGGACAGCCACGCCAGTCAGCCATTCTGACTCTGGAGGATGAGTATGAAAGTCGGGGCTCAGATCCCCTCCCCGAGTTCAGGGTAACTTTTGAAGTGGAGGGGACCCCAGTAATCTTTGAAGTGGATAAAGGGGCAATATACTCACCCCTAATGTCACATTGGGCCATCTATCAAATAAAAGGTCTCTAGTTCAAGGGGCTAATGACAGTAAATATCGGGCTTGGACAACTAAGAGGATCATGGAACTGGGGAAAGGAAAAATCCATCACTCCTTCCTAGTAATCCCAGAATTCCTAGCCCCATTGATGGGCAGAGATCTGCTCACCAAGTTCCGGTCCAAAATAACTTTTAACCCTGAAGGCCCCCAAGTGGAATTTCTAAATCCTTCAGTAAAAACTCCTATAGTCACAGCTCTAAATACGTCAGTAGAAAATGCACATCAACTCACTCACCTTGGTTCAAAGAAACTGCAGGTATTTTTGAAGTATCAAGAACAGAGTTTTCCACTAACTGACTCACAGCAAAAAGAAATAACTGAATGGGTAAAAAAAGCCTGTCGAGTCCATCAATTGGTAAATTCTTACCCTTCCAAGCTTCCTGCAGGAAAGCACCTACGAGGAACCAGACCAGGACAATTCTGGGAAGTTGACTTTACTGAAATTAAGCCAGCAAGGTATGGACATAAATATCTTCTAGTCTTTGTAGATACATTTTTAGGATGGATTGAAGCCTTCCCCACTAAAAGAAAAAAAAAAAGAAACAGTGCTAATGGTGGTCAAGCAGATCCTGAAAGACATTTTTCAAAGATACGGCCTGCCAAAGGTAATACGGTCTGATAATGCACCGGCGTTCATGGCCCAAGTAAGTCAGGGGTTAGCCAGGAACCTGGGGATTCATTGGAAGTTTAATTGTGCTTACAGACCCTAGAGTTCAGGACAGGTAGAAAGAATAAATAGAACCATTAAAGAGACCTCAACAAAATTAAGCTTAGAGACCAGCATAAATGATTGGACTATGCTCATGCCTTATACAATGTTTCGTGCAAGAAATATGCCCTCTGTTTCTTTGAGTAACCACACCCCCTGTGAATATCTAGGGTGCCTCTCTTCCAGTAACGGACCAAAGCCCAACTCTAAGACCTAACGATCCCTTTCACACCCCCTTGTTTGACAGACTTAAAGCTCTTGAAAGATCTCAGTGATACCTGTGGAAACAGCTGGCCACTCCCTACCAAACTGGGGACGAGGGGACTCCACATCAATATCAAGTAAGAGACTTCATCTACATAAGATGATATCAGGTGTCATCCCTGGAACCCCACTGGAAAGGACCATACCAGGTGCTACTTATAACATCTATAGTGGTAAAGGTAAACAGAATCACTTCCTGGATCCATGCCTCTCATCTCAAGCCTGCGCCCTGTCCACACTCTGGCTGGAAACTGGAAAAGACTGGTAACACTTTCAAATTGCATATTCACCGTGTGGATAAGCCTATAGACTCTCCCCTTGGCCACAAGTAGTCCTAACCCTCATCAGCCCATTCAGCAGCGATGGCTGATCACAAATTCTACTGGAAAAGAAGTATAATCTGTCTTGCATGCAGCCCACTTAGGGACCTGGTGACCATCTCTCCACCCAGACATTTGTCAGCTGGCTATAGGTCTTTCCTAATGGGATATCCCTGATGAAGAGGATCCCACTAAAATTCCATTAAATCCCTTCCTTACCATAGATAATGGAAACAAATATTATGGATGTAGGGACACACGAGCCAGATGCAGGTTGGCTAGCCTAGATTACTGTGTTTACCCGGCCGACTGTCAAAGCCAAAAACAGCCATGGCTGTGTGGGGGAAAAGCTGACTTCTTCTGTAAGTCTTGGGGATGTTAGCGTACAGGGGCTGCCTGATAGAACCCAAACCCTGCATTAAATTCAGTAGACAGCATTGGCCATATTACGAATTAGATAACAAAAACTGATGGCCACCAGAGGGGATTCTAGATCCTCAAATCCTGCATGACCTTTTTAACATCTGCTAGTGCTCAAAAGGGTGAAAGGAGATTCCACTATGTGGAGGCCTTTTCCCTTCTTCGCTCACATCCTGAACTATGCTTATCCAATAGATCCTCACCTTCAGCCTTCTGTTCCAGAGTCTCTGCTGTCACTCCCACCTCAGCAACCTGATTTCTCCACTACAATTATTAGATCAAAAACCCAAACCTCTGCTGGTTCTCAGACCATTGCCCCCTTGCTGAGGTAGCAGGTACTGAGGTACCCCTCCACCCACTCACTCCTCTCTTCTGTTGACAGTGCCCGCAGTGGGTCCCACCAGGTCCTCTTACCAACTAACCCAAAGCTCAAACCAGCTGAGGAGAGCCCTCAGCCCTCTATCCAAGATGTAATGAAAATGGCCTTTAAAGTTGCTTTGTCATCACTGAAAACAGTTTACTACAAATTTAAAGTCCCTCTGCGTTTTGGGATACTCACTACCATCTTCCCCTCTGCTTGACCTGTTCTACTGCTCAAATATTTGTTGCTAGGAAAATTCCAAACCACTTTCCCATTATTTTTTTTACATCTCTCTTTTCTCATTCTCAGATCCTCGGAGCTGCTCTCAGCCCGACCTTCTCCGTCTTTTTCCTCTATACCAGGCCCACAGAAAAGTCTTTAACTGACCTTCTCCAGAAGTCTTCACCATGGCTGACTTTAGGACTTTCAGCAAAAGAGTCCCTATAAAAAAGTTCAATGTAGTTAAACTTCCTATTTTCATGTTGCCCTGTTCTACTTGGCCACTGGCTAAAAAAATCAGCACTCCTAATCCAGACACCCCCTTACTAGTTTTTCACAAAAATATGTGAACAAGGCCTCTGGCCTTGACGTGGGGCTTCACAGAGATGGCTACATTTCTAAGTTAACGAAGTTAGCAACTGGGCTCCGTAGTAACAGCTGGCAATGGGAAAATAAGAAAGGGAAGAAAAAGCTCTTTCCCTCCCAGGTGTCCTTGAAAAGTTAACTTGCCCAGAACCGAGGAAAAAACAGAAACAAAAACTGCTTTTTTCAACTTCTGCAGACTGTGAACTTCTGAGCCCCTTCCCTTACATGTTGGGTACAAAATTCTGAAACTACCTAAACTTGGGTTTCAGAGGATTACTTGATTACAACAGAATCAATGCCCTCTGAATCTGGTTGCAACCAAATAGGACTGTTTCCCTGTCTTCAGTGCTATCTTAGGTGCGTTGCCTTGTCCTTCCCTACTACAGCATGATTCTATATACTTAAACATTGTTAATGTTTTCATGAAATGGTCAACAGATGTGATTAATTGTGTAATCGTGCAGATGTTTCCCAGAGTGCTCTATCACGACGCAGATTCATTTGAAGATCAAATAGGGGGGCATTCAACCCGGTTCCACTGAAAATATATATCTCTCAATGTAGCCATCCTATTAGGAATAGAAATTGCTGCACTGGTGGGAACGGGAACCACTGCCTTTGTCCAAGGGACTCAACAAATGACCAAACAAATGACAGCAGTAGACCAAAACTAAGATATTAGAAACCTCCATCAGAGCTTTGCATGAGTCTTTTACCTCTCTCTCTGAAGTTGTTTTTCAGACCACTCGAGGATTGGACCTCCTCGTCATGAGAGAAGGGGGCTTTGTGCTACATTGAGAAAAGAAAGTTGTTTGTATGCCGAGCATACTGGACTTGTAATAAAATCTAAGAGTAAATTAAAAAGATGCCTTGAAAAGCATCAACGAGACAGAGAGGCCCAAAAAAGGTGGTTTGAGTCTTGGTTCACACAGTCTTCCTGGTTAACTACGTTTTTATCAACCCTGGCCGGTCCAATAGTAATCCTCATGTTATTGCTAACTATTAAACCCTGTTTTCTCATCCGTGTAATTTCTTTTCTCCAGGCTCAAATTGGACGAGTTAAACTTATGGTAATACCCTACTAGTATACATAGAAGGTGACACCCCCCAATGATCATTTTTATGATTAAAAGTAGCCAGAAGAAGAAGTGGGGAATAAAAGGTTAGTAAAATAGGTACTTGTCACTTCCTGTTTTTCTGTATGCTTAACAAAACACTGTTGAAATCTTGAGAACTGTTTGCTAATCTTGTTCCCAGAATGTGTTGTCCCCAACTGCAAAACTGCAGAATGTACTCCCTCACACATTTGCAAGCAAACCGCCCACTCACCCTGACCCATCAATAAACTTCACACCCTGCCTTCTCCAAAGAAAGTACATAAGCTCTGCTTAAGCTATTCTCAGGGCTCTCTGCTAAATTCAAGTGAGCTCTGAGCTGCAGCATGCTGGACCCCCAATACACACTTTGCTGTTGCATGAGATAGTCTGTTGGTGGTTTCCTCCTGTGAAGCTCGCCGGACATTTACTATAATGATTGAATGTAGAAGAGAACATCCAGTCAAAAAGGGATAGTTGATAGAAATAGGAAGATAGTACGTTTAGGAAGAAGTGTGAGTATACCATTTGGAACAAAAGTTCTTTAACAATAGGGTTTCGGTTACAGAGTGATTGTTAAAGTCAGCACATATGAAGAGTCAGTCACTATGATGAGCTGGGAAAAAATGTAGAAAAGCAGATATCAATAGAGACATTACGAAATCAGGCAAAGTATAAAGTGAGTGATAGGATTAGACATTTTCAACAGGGTTGAGTTTGAATACATAATATTAGGAAGAAAAAAATATGTAGTCACCAATAGGATTGACATTTGAGAGCATTAGGCAACCTGGACATAGATGTTTTTAGTAATCCATGTTCACTTTCCATTTAGTCCTTCGTGCAATCATAACCGTGACCATTACATTATTTGTCCAGAATACTACTGTGATAAAATGTATATGTAGATCAGGTGACATGAGTATTTCTTCCACCATTTCTGGAAGCAATATATTCAAGACGTAAAATTAATATTGGGGTTACAAAGAGGTGCACCCTGTGTCTATGAATTTAGAGATAAAGTACGAATAGGCAATACAGTGAATAAATAATATAACTTGTTCCAACTTTAAATAATGGATTGAACTGATATCTTAAAAATTACAGGAAATCTTATATTGATATACAATCATTCATTCTCACCAATTATACATCTAATGGTAATATTAGTGTTTTGGTTTATCATGAACAGTGTGTGAGTTTTGTTTCAAAATTGATTATGGAAATCGAAAATAATATGTTTGGAAAGAAGTCTCATGAATAGACCAGTCAGGAAACCTGGAGGAATGCATATGTTGTAAAGCAGGAAGCGATTGAAATTGAATCAAATGCCTATAAATTTGCTAATTTGTGGATGAAATATATATCCTATGATGTGCATAAACTCATGAAATAGTAATGTACCATTGTTGAATAAAAATGAACGTCAAAATACACATCATGTCCCATAGGAATCTACTGGCATTGATTTTAAACTGGGTCAGTTACTGTAGAAATATTAGGATTCTCGTGCATTATTCACCGAATTTAGTTGTCTTTTTTTTTTTTAATTTTTATATATGGTTGCTCAAAACATTACATAGTTCTTGATAAATAATATTTCACACTTTGATTTATGTGGATTATGAACTCCCATTTTTGCCCCGTTTACAGATTGCAGAATCACATCAGTTACACATCCATTGATTCATATATTGCCATACTAGTGTCTGTTGTATTCTGCTGCCTTTCCTATCCTCTACTATCCCCCCTCCCGTTCCCTCTCCTCCTCTCTTCTCTCTCTACACCCTCTACAGTAATAAATTTCTCCCCCTTGTATTATTTTTCCCTTTCCCCTCACTTCCTCTTGTATGTAATTTTGTATAACCCTGAGGTTCTCCTTCCATTTTCATGCAGTTTCCATTCTCTCTCCCTTTCCCTTCCACCTCTCATCCCTGTTTAATGTTAATCTTCTTCTCATGCTCCTCGTCCCTACTCTGTTCTTAGTTACTCTCCTTATATCAAAGAAGACATTTGGCATTAGTTTTTTTAGGGATTGGCTAGCTTCACTTAGCATAATCTGTTCTAATGCCATCCATGTCCCTGCAAATTCTATGATTTTGTCATTTTTTAATGCACAGTAATACTCCATTGTGTATCAATGCCACATTTTTTTATTCATTCTTCTATTGAAGGGCATCTAGGTTGGTTCCACAGTCTTGCTATTGTGAATTGTGCTGCTATGAACATCGATGTAGCAGTGTCCCTGTACCATGCTCTTTTTAGGTCTTTAGGTTTTAGACCGAGAAGGGGAATAACTGGGTCAAATGGTGGTTCCGTTCCCAGCTTTCCAAGAAATCTCCATACTGCTTTCCCATTTGGCTGCACCAATTTGCAGTCCCACCAGCAATGTACAAGTGTACCTGTTTCCCCAGATCCTCGCCAGCACTTGTTGTTGTTTGACTTCATAATGGCTGCCAAACTTACTGGAGTGAGATGGTATCTTAGGGTGGTTTTGATTCACATTTCTCTGACTGCTGGTGATGGTGAGCATTTTTTCATGTACTTGTTGATTGATTGTATGTCCTCCTCTGAGAAGTGTCTGTTCAGGTTCTTGGCCCATTTGTTGATTGGGTTATTTGTTATCTTATTGACTAATTTTTTGAGTTCTTTGTATACTCTGGATATTAGTGCTCTATCTGAAGTGTGAGGAGGAAAGATTTGTTCCAAGGATGTAGGCTCCCTATTTACCCCTCTTACTGTTTCTTCTGCTGAGAAAAAACTTTTTAGTTTGAGTAAGTCTCATGTGTTGATTCTAGTTATTAACGCTTGTGCTATGGGTGTCCTATTGAGGAATTTGGAGGCGACCCCATAGTATGTAGATCGTAGACAACTTTGTCTTCTATCAAACACCATGTCTTGATTTGATATCAAGCTCCTTGTTCCATTTTGATTTAACTTTTGTGCATGGCAAGAGAAAGGGATTCAGTTTCTTTTTGTTACATATGGATTTCCAGTTTTCCCAGCACCATTTGTTGAAGATGCTATCATTCATCCATTGCATGCTTTTAGCCCCTTTATCAAATATAAGAGAGTTGTATTTTTTTGGATTGGTTTCTGTGTCCTTTATTCTTTACCATTGGTCCACCCACCTGTTTTGGTACCAGTACCATGCTATTTTTTTTACTATTGTTCTGTAGTATAGTTTGAAGTCTGGTATCGCTATACGGCCTGATTCTCACTTCCTGCTTAGTGTTGTTTTTGCTATTCTGGGTCTTTTATTTTTCCATATGAATTTCATGATTGCTTTCTCTATTTCTACAAGAAATGCCGTTGGGATTTTGAATTGCATTGCATTACACATATAGAGAACTTTTGGTAATATCGCCATTTTAATGATGTTAGTTCTGTCTATCTATGAACAGGGTACATTTTTACATCTTCTAAGATCTTCCTCTAATTTTCTCTTTAGGGTTCTGTAGTTTTCCTTGTATAAAACTTGCACCTCTTTTGTTAGGTTGATTCCCAATTATTTTTTTTTTTAGTATATTGTGAATGGAGTGGTTGTCCTCATTTCCGTTTCAGAGGATTTGTCACTGATATTCAGGAATGTCTTTGATTTATGAGTGTTGGTTTTATATCCTGCCACTTTGCTGAATTCATTTATTAGCTCTATTAGTTTCTTTGTAGACCCTTTTGGGTCTGCTAGGTATAGAATCATGTCATCTGCAATAGTGATAATATAAGTTCTTCTTTTCCTATTTATATGCATTTAATTTCTTTTGTCTGTCTAATTGCTCTGGCCAGTGTTTCGAGAACTATGTTGAACAGAAGTGGTGAAAGAGGGCATCCCTGTCTTGTTCCATATTTTAGGGGGAATGCCTTCAATTTTTCTCCATTCAGAATGATGCTAGCCTGAGACTTAGCATAGATTGCTTTTAAAATATTGAGGTATGTTCCTGTTATCCCTAGTTTTTCTAGAGTTTTGAACATAAAGGAATGCTGTACTTTGTCGAATGCTTTTTCTGCATCTATCGAGATGATTATATGGTTCTTATTTTTAAGTCTATTGATGTGATGAATAACATTTATTGATTTCCATATATTGAACCAGCCTTGCATCCCACGGATGAATCCTGCTTGATCATGGTGCACAATTTTTTTGATATGCTTTTGTATCTGATTTGTCAGAATTTAATTGAGGATTTTTGCCTCTAGGTTCATTAGAGATATTGGTCTGTAGTTTTCTTTCTTTGAAGTGTCTTTGTCTGGTGTAGGAATCAGAGTGATGTTGACCTCATAGAATGAATTTGGAAGAATTCCCTCTTTTTCAATTTCCTGAAATAACTTGAAAAGTATTGGTATTAGTTCCTCTTTAAATGTTTTGTAAAACTCTGCTATATACCCATCAGGTCCTGGGCTTTTCTTACTTGGTAGTGTTTTGATGTTTTTTTCTATTTCCTCAATTGATATTGGTCTGTTTAGGTTGTCTATATCCTCCTGACTCAATCTGGGAAGATCATATGACTTAAGAAATTTATCGATGCCTTCACCGTCTTCTATTTTATTAGAGTACAAAGATTCAAAATAATTTCGGATTATCTTCTGTATATCTGAAATATCTGTTATGATGTTGTCTTTTTCATCCCATATGCTAGTAATTTGAGTTCTCTCTCTTCTTGTCTTCGTTAGCATGGCTAATGTTCTGTCGATTTTTTTTATTTTTTCAAAGAACCAAATGGGTTGACATGTCTGCTGCGCTTGCAGGCCGCTGGGCCTGTTCCGCCTGTCGGTTGCAGGTCTGCCTACATTGCGGGAGCGGGTGGTGGCTCTGCTCTGGCCCTACTGCCATTGGAGTGTCGTGACTACCATGCTGGCAGATCGCTGGGCCTGTTCTGGGTGCGGGCAAAGGCTCTGCTCTGCCCCTACTCCAATTGGGTTGACGTGACTACCACGCCGGTTGGCCGTTGTGCTTGTACTGGGCGCGGGAGAAAGCTCTGCTCTGCCACTACTCCAATTGGGGTGTCATGTCTACCATGGTGGCAGGCCGCTGTGCCTGTTCCGCAGGTCAGTCACAGGTCTGCTTTTGTTGCGGGCGTGGGCGGAAGCCTGCTTGGCCCCTACTACAATTTGGGTGACGTGACTACCACACCAGCTGGTGACTGGGCCTTATCCGGGCACGGGCAGCGGCACTGCTATTTCCCTACTCCATTTGGGGTGACGTGGCTACCACGCCTGCGGGCCTGATGAATCTTCCTCTATGTTTCTAGAGAGAATTACGGAGGCATATAGGAGATATACTCCTTTTGTTCCTCATGCTGTGGATCAAAAGGCATCTGTCACAATGGCCTTTATTGGGCATGCTGCCTTGGATATTTAAAGAAAGTTACAATGCTTAGATGGATTACAAGATATGACTTTGAGAGATTTAGTCAGAGAAGCCGAGAAAGTATACTATAAGAGAGAAACTGAGGAAGAGAAGGGAGCAAAAGGACGATAAAAGAAACAAAAGACAGACTAAGGAGTTGACTAAGGTCCCGGTCACAACAACAAAAGGGCCAGAAATTAAGAAACAGGGAGACAGGAAGGGATACCTGGTCCCACGCCAGAGGCCACCCCTGACCTCAGATCAATGTGCCTACTGTAAAGAAAGAGGACACTGGGTTCAAGAGTGCCCTAGAAAGAGGCAGCCAAGCCAGCCAGCCATTCTGACTCTTCAGCATGACTACGAAAGTCGGGGCTCAGATCCCCTCCCTGAGCTCAGCGTATCTTTTGAAGTGGAGGAGACCCAAGTAAACTTTGAAGGGGATAGAGGGGCAATAAACTCAGCGCTTAAGGCCCCATTGGGCCCTCTATCAAATAAAAGGTCTCTAGTTCAAGGGGCTAATGGCAGTAAATATCGGACTTGTACAACTAAGAGGATCATGGACCTGGGGAAAGGAAAAATCCATCACTCCTTTTTAGTAATTCCAGAATGCCTGGCCGACTTTTTCTGTACGTCATGGGGATGTGAGCATACAGGGGCTGCCTGATGGAACACAAACTCCTCATCAAATTCAGTACACAGCATTGGCCATATTACCAATTAGATAACCAAAACCGATGGCCCCCAGAGGGATCTCTAGATCCTCAAATTCTGCGTGACCATTTTTTTTAAAGAGAGAGGCGAGAGACAGAGAGACAGAGAGAATTTTTAATATTTATTTTTTAGTTTTTGGCGGACACGACATCTTTGTTTGTATGTGGTGCTGAGGATCAAACCCGGGCCGCACGCATGCCAAGCGAGCGTGCTACAATTGAGCCACATCCCCAGCCCTGTGTGACCTTTTTAACTTCTGCAAGTGCTCAAAAGGGTGAAAGGAGATTCCCCTATGGGCAGGCCTTTTCCATCTTTCACTCATATCCTGAACTATGCTTATCCAATAGATCCTCACCTTCAGCCTTGTGCTCCAGAGTCTCTGCTGTCACTCTCACCTCAGCAACCTGATTTCTCCCCTCCAATTATTAGATCAAAAACCCAAACCTCTCCCGGTTCTCAGACCATCGCCCCCTTGCTGAGTTAGCAGGTACTCAGGTTCTCATCCACCGACTCACTCCTCTCTTCTCCTGTCCGTGCCCGCACCGGGTCCCACCAGGTCCTCTTACCAGCTAACACAAAGCTGAAACTAGCAGAGGAGAGCCCTCAGACTCCTATCAAAGATGTAATGAAAATGGCCTTTAAAGTTGCTTTGTCATCACTGAAAACAGTTTACTAAAAATTTAAAGTCCCTCACATGCATTTTGGGATACTCACTCTTGTCTTCCCCTCTGCTCTACCTGTTCTGCAGCTCAAGTTTTTGTTACTAGGAAAATACCAAACCCCTTTCCCATTATTCTTTTACATCTCTCCTTCCTTATTCTCAGATCCTCGGAGCTGCTGTCAGCCCCACCTTCCCTGTCTTCCCCTTCTGTACCAGGCCTACAGAAAATTCTTAACTGACTTTCTACAGAAGTCTTCACCATGGCTGACTTTAGGACTTTCAGCAAAAGAGTCCCTATAGAAGAGTTCAATGTAGATAAACTTCCTCTTTTAGTGTTGCCTTGTTCTACTTGGCCACTGGCTAAAAAAATAAGCACTTCTATGCTAGACACCCCATTACTTGTTTTTCACAAAATATATGAACAAGGCCTCTGGCCGTGAGCTGGGGCTTTACAGAAATGGCTATATTTCTAAGATAAAGAAGTTACCATCAGGGCTCCATGGTAACAGCTGTCAGGGGCGAAAAATAAGAAAGGTAGGAAAAAGCTCTTTCCCTCCCAGGTGTCCTTGAAAAGTTAACTTGCCCAGAACCGAGGAAAAAACAGAAACAACAACGGCTTTTTTGAACTTCTGCAGACTGTGAACTTCTGAGCCCCTTCCCTTACATGTTGGGTACAAAATTCTGAAACTACCTATACTTGAGTTTCAGGAGAATAATTGATTACAACAGAAGCAATGCCCTCTGAATATGGTTGCAACCAAATAGGACGGTTTCGCTGTCTTCTTTGCTATCTTAGGTGCCTTGCCTTGTCCGTCCCTACAACAGCATAATTGTATATAATTAAACATTGTTTATGTTTTCATGAAATGGTCAACAGATGTGATTAATTGTGTAATGGTGCAGATGTTTCCCAGAGTGCTCTATCATGATGCAGGTTCATTTGAAGATCAAATAGGGGGGCATACAACCCGTTTCAACTGGGAACATATATCCCTCACTTTAGCCATCCTATTCGGACTAGGAGTTGCTGCAGGGGTGGGCACAGGAACCACTGCCCTCGTCCGTGGGACACAACAAATGACCCAATTAGAAGAAGCAATAGACCAAAACTAAGATATTAGATACCTCCATCAGAGCTTTGCATGAATTTTTAACCTCTCTCTCTGAAGTTGTTTTACAGGACAGGTGAGTGACACAAAACACACACACACACAGAAAAAAAAATAGCAACATATATGTCAATCAAAATTCATCATAAAATATATATCATCCACAGATCCAAAAATATTCATTTTACTGAACATGGAAGCTCTCCCATTGGTTGAATATTCAGTTCCAACACGGTTTAGTAGGAGTGATCTCTTCTCACAATTTGTATCTGCCAACTCATCCACCTCACAAGAATGTATGTGTGGTACCAGGTATGATTCTATATATCCATATAAAAATATATGTGCTGAATGGGCTACAGAGAAAGGGAGACGGGAATTCACAATTTGTTAACTTTAAAAACACATGGAGAACTATTTCAACAAAAAATTGACTAGATTTAACTCCTACTCTGTATCATGCAAAAGGCAAGTCCAAATATACACCGTGACTCCTCTAAACTGCTTGTATTTCTATTCTGTTTGGGTTATTTTTCTCCATCCTATTAGAAATAGTATTCAGAGTCTGATAGGGTATGTGTTAGTGTCAGGGATTCAGTATTTCGAATAGAAAATAGGAAATTGAATCCAATGTGTATGCAAATATATGCTACACAAAAATCTTCCCACTCTCATCCAGAACAATGCTTTAACATTACTTTCGCCTCAAGTAAGACACAATTATAGGAGAAGAGTTAGAAAATCTGTGAATACCTATCTGGAATGGAAAATGCTCCAGATTTCACATCTTTGGTGGAGGTAGAGGACTTTCTAAAAGTAAGGGACAGGGTAAACACTCCACAAACATGGAGCTCTTCTGGCCTAAGGACTTTTTGAGAATCTCACTCTGAGGTTGGGCACTTGAAATTTAGGTTGTTTTCAGGAGCTTTATCTTCTTTTGTAGTGAGAACATCAAAGGTGGGTCTCCATTACTTTGACCTGAAGGACATGGGTTCTTATTTTCCAATTAACATGAAGCAGGAGGCCTGAATCCTCTCTTTGTTGGTAAACAGTGACCACTGGTGACTAAGTGTCTCCCCATGTGAACTGTGAAGCCATTTTGTCCTCCTCCACTTTTTGTGGTGTTTTTCCTGCTGCACTGAGAGTTTAGTATTTGCTTCATAAAATACAAGGAGCCCAACTGAGACACAGTGCTGGAGGGAGTTATGTCACGTGTGGTGGGTCAGGGTGTGCAGGAGAACGCACCAACCAGGCTTCTATCCCTCATAGCTTGCCCCATTGCCCCCTTGTCCATATGACCCTTATTCTGAACATTGCCCTGAAACCTCTCCATATAAAAAGATGACTTTACAAATAAGGATCTGCTGGCTGCACCATGTCAGTCACAAGCCATTTGGAATCCAATGGTAGATCCTCATGGCCCTACTACTGATGTTTTTTCACACACCTGCCCACCAGTGCTCTAGGCCCACTACTCAGCAGACTCAAACGTACTGGCATCTCTTTTCTACAACATTTTCATGAAATCCAGTCAATCAAGGCACTGTCTGGTATACTCATGATCAGCAACAGGACATTCAAAGGTTCTCCAGTGCCACCTGGTCATGGAAATTTTAATAACTACATGGTATTCATCTAGCCATTGTTAAGGATGAAGTTGGAGGCACTGTGGGTTTCAATTCATTCAGAAACCATTAAATAATGAGGAAGCTCATTTTCAATGAAAGCTCTGGAGAACTCTCACAGGCAAGGCTTCCCAAAGAGTGGCCAAAAGGTCACATGAAGCCAGGTAAATTGAGGTCTACAATGTGAGGTCCATGTGTGTTTTGACACTCAACTATGGCTGCCAAGTCTTTCAGAATAAAATCATGTGTTATCCTGGCTGAGATTCTCAGTGCTCTGTGGAAAGCCACCCTGGGCCTAGATCTCAGTTTCCAAGGGCGACTCTCATGCGTGGCCTCCTAATATCCCAACACAATTCATGGCAATACTTCTCTGAGTTCAGTTCCAGAACGCAGTCTCTAAGGGGAATCCAACCAGAGTTCAAGCCCAGGTGGACCAAGATATTTCTTACAACCACCACACAAATGACCACAATTAAAACCAAAACACTCAAACAAGGTCCTCATCTTCTTCCATATAGTCACTCATCGTAACCTCTGGCTGAAGGTCTCCATGAATGGCTCACCCAAAGACAGTGTCCAAATAAACTCCCTTGCCCCTCATTTGCCTAAAGTCATGTTGGCCTGGACACCCTTCCTGTGAACCAGGAGTGATCAAATAAGCCTCCCGTTAATACTGCTCTGTTTCTCCAATTTGTGGCCTACTGACTTTCAATTATAGATTCTTTATGTGATTTGGAGTCATGCAAAAACCTAAGCACCTCTGCAGTGATTTGAAGAACTCATTTGACCCAAGGAATATCAATTCTCACTTGATGGAAGTCAGGAACCTAACAGAGGAAGACGAGAGACTTCATCCACAATGACTGATCTTTTGGCAATTATGGTTTTGGATGCACACATGGGATCATTCTTTAGATCCATCAGCTGCTGAGAATCAAAGTCACAGCCACATACAAGGCCAAGAGGCTAATTCAGACACATCCCTTTCCAAAGCAATTAAGAAAGAGCCACAAGTGATGCCCATTCATTTCCATTTGAAAACTGTTTTCTTCAGGCTTCAAAAAGGGGTGGCCTGAGGCAAAGACCTTCCTGATATTCAGGGCAACAGAACAATAGGTAAGCAAAAGGCCAAAAGCAGGGTATATCCACTGAGACTTTCCTGGTCACATTGATATCTGAGTTTTCTGAGATGCTGGCCATTCCCTTCAGCTATCCTGTACATGGCCATGTCTCAGACCTTGGAGTTGTTACATATCTTGGACACAAAAAAATGAGCCTATTCTGGAGAGTGGCCAGAATTCAGAAGAAAACAGAGACTTAGGAAGGTAGTAGGTATTGCCCATCCATAAGGCAAGCCGCACTCTATTCATAAATTAGGCAGGATGCATAATGGGAAGCTTTCTACTAGACAGGACACATCCATTGTTGCATTCTCTTTTCTCATGTCTACAACCGCGGACACAGTGGGATACACAGACATAGAAACACTCATCTTGTCAAACGACTTACTAGAAACAGTTCACTTCAAATCAAGCAAACCGCCTTTCGTACCTATTCTCTGAACAAGAGACAAAACAACAAACCCACACTCACAAATGCACCTCCTTCCCTCAAGTAGGTCTGTGACTCTCTGGAGTTAACTCTGACTGGTGGGCCATATTATGTTCCCCCAAAATGGCGTGTCCTCTATCAGATCTGGTTTCCTTGACCAACTCTGTGAAGTTGTCAGGAAAAAGTGGCCAGCTACTACATGCTTTCGCAGGAAAAGTATCTCTTCAGAGCTCTCCTGGTATTTGGCTATACTCACATCAGGAGGTACCAAGAAAGACTGACTCTGTCCTTGGAAAATCCAATCAAGTGAGCCCACAGGGACATGGACTGGGATTGCCTCTCGGTGTCTTGGTTCTTGGATAGCAAGTTCAGAGTGTTCCATCACCAAGGAAATGAGGTATGTCACTTTCTTTGGAACTGAATGAGGCCACTGCCTTGGCAACCACTTTGTCCTAACACTTGCTTCCAAGGGTCCCATGAGATGGAGGCTGCTCCTACTTCCTGGAACACTTTCACAAGTTAGAATGGTATATCAACCATAGACACCTGGGAACAGCTCTCCACACAGGTCTGGTTTAGTCCATCTTCTCTAAAATAAGTAGAGAGATGCTGATTCGGACACATCCCTTTATCCTGACCAGGTTGTTTGACTTGGAATAGGACTTTTGCTCTCTCAGGTCTTTCATACCTCCCTACAACTTCTCCAGGTATCATTTCTGCATGGACCTTTGAGGTTTTCAGCAGGTGGAAGGTCCCCTAATTCCCTGTATTTTAAGAACAACTCTGTTGCTGCTCTTCTGTAAAATGAGATTTAGGGAACAGTGTATGTTTAGGGTTAATAACAGGTTCAATTTGGGTTAGGAATCATTCTGGGCGATGAATAATGGTATTGAGAACGTGCGATAATTACAAGAATATAGAGGTGAAATATCAGTATGGAAACAGAAATCTAGGTATGATTTGAAGCACAGGACCTTGTACCTTGGTAGATTTAATGTAGAAGAGAACATCCAGTCAAAATGGATAGTCAGTAGGATTAGGAAGATAGTCGGTAGGTTTAGGAAGAAGAGTGAGTATAGGATTTGGACCAAAAGTTCTTTAGCAATAGGGTTTCTGTTAGAGAATGAATGAAAATTTCAGCACATGTGAAGAGTCAGTCACAACGATGAACTGGGGAAAATAAGTAGGAAAGCAGGTATCAATAGAGACATAATGAAATCAGGCAAAGTATAAAGTGAGTTATAGGATTAGACATTTTCAACAGGGTTTAGTTTGAATATATAATCATTGGAAGAAACAAATATGTTGTCACCAATAGGATTGACATTTGAGAGCATTAGGCAACCTTCACATGGATGTTTTTAGTTATCCATGTTCACTTTCCTTTTAGACTTCGGTACAATCATAAGTGTGACCTTTACATTTTTTGTTCAGAATTTTACTGTGATAAAATATATATGTGGATCAGGTGACATGAGTATTTCTTCCACCATTTCTGGGAGCAATATTTTGAAGACATATACATTAGTGTTAGGGGTACACAGAGGTGTACCCTGTGTCTATGAATATAGAGATAATGCATGAATAGACCATCCTGTGAATAAATAATTTAACTGGTTCCACTTTAAATAATGAATTGAATTGATATTTAAAAATATATAAGAAATCTTATATTGATATATAATCATTCATTCCAACCAGTTATACATCTAATGGTAATTTTAGGATTATGGTTTATCATGAAGGGTGTTTGAGTTTTGCTTCATAAGAGATAATGAAAAATGAAAATATTGTGATTGGAAAAAGTCTTATGAAAAGACCAGTCAAGAAACATGGAGGAATACATGTGTTCTGAAGCAGGAAGTGACTGATCATTAAACAAATGCCTATAAGTTTTCTAACTTGTGGATGAAATATATATCCTATGATGTGCATAAACTGAAGAAATAGTAATGTACCAGTGTTGAATAGAAATGAACGTCAAAATACACATCATGTCCCCTAGGAATCTACTTGCATTGATGTTACACTGGGTAAGTATCTGTAGAAATATTAGAGTTTGTATTCACCATTCTATGAAGTTACTTTTCAGTACTAGGAAAGAAATATATATTTCAGGTGGATGATTATTTCTGAGTATAATCTTGTGGAAAGTTTGTTATAAATCCACATATATGAATATGAATGAATTTAGGGAGCGTATAATAAGACACATATATTTCATATTTTGAAAAATATGGAGAGTATATATATATATATATATATATATATATATATATATATATATATATGCACACACACGCACAGACATTAAAAAGTAGCAATATAGGAGATCCAACACGGTGGCGAACATGGAGAAATCAAGTCTCTGACCTCTTAAGCTGCGCAGGCATAGGGAGTCATAAACTGTCTAAATGCTGTTTGTTCAGAATCACTAGGCAATGCTGACCTGACATGGATCTGGTGCGAACAGTCTGGGCCCCTCAGAAAACACACAGAGCCCGGATCAGCTGCATAGAAGCTCAGATTTGCCTGCTTCTTGTGTCTCAGAACTAACATTCCCTCTGAAATAACTGGTCGGCCCTTCTGAATTTACAGAGGTAAAAGGCCACTGAATTGAAATGGGGGTTCGGAGACACAGTCAGGACCCATCCGTTGCATTGGTCACCTGGCAAAAGGAATGAACGGTCACCATTTACATGGGATACCACCATGGAAGAGAACTGACGTCATGGGCAGAGGAGATAACTTCATTGAAACCAGTACGACAGGTGTGTAATTCCCTATGCATCTCTCTCCACACAGCGGGGAAACATTAAGGGCCCCTTCCAGCTCTCCTTTAAGGGGCCCTCCCAGGTCTCCCTTGAGAAAGATGGCCAGACCGAGGAAGTCATGTGTGCTGTGGGACTCGTGGCATGGAATTCCCGGCTACCGCTCCCACCAGTGCTGACAACTGAGGTCTCTTACACCAGCTAATGTGGGCATGGATACCAGAGAGCAAGCAAATTCGCTGGGGGTTCCCAGCCCCAAGCTCTACAAACTTAGGGTCTGAGGGATGCAAACAGGGAGAGAGTGGCAGGCGTTGATGAAAACAGGACTACCAGGAACAGAGACCTGACGTGTAGCAAGTATTGTGGTGAGTGTCACAGTTGAGCGGAGCCTGGCTTGAGGAAACACTAGAGAAGGTCCTAGGCACTCAGGATTGGAGACCCGCCCAGTCTGGGAGGAAGAGCTGCTGCACAGTGATTGGTTCCCACCTATTGAGAGGAGAAGCTTGGCCCAGTGAGCACAGCTCCACCTACTGGAAGAGAAGTTAATTGAACTCTATGACTGCATGTATTATTATTATTATTATTTTATTTTTACTTTTTTTCTTTCATTTTCATTTTTGTTGTTGTTCTTTAACTTATTTTAATGTTTTTATTTTTTAAATTTTACTATTATTATTATTATTTTAAATTTTAATTTTCATTTTTAATTATCATTATTATTTTAAAAAAATTATTTCTTTCTTTATTTTCTATTTTTTTCTTTTGTCTTTTCATTTCTTTTCAATTTTCTTATTCCCTCATCCTTGAATTCTACCTGCCTATTCTCATTCTCTTTAGTGACTTCTTCCCATCCCTTCTAATATCTTTCCTCCCAAGCTTCCAATAAATTTATAAGAATAAGCAGTAACTCAGCACTCAAACAAACAAGAAGTAACATGAGCAGCATAAAAAAGCAAGAAAGAAAAGGAGTACAAACAATGAAGGATAACCTAAATATTCAGGAGGACCTAGAATCATCAGAAAAATGGTCATATAAAAAACTCAAGGAATACCTTAGACAGATGGAATGAAACCTTAAAGAGGATACGAGAGAGCAAATAAATACAGTGAAAGAACACATTGAAAATGAATTACATAAACAGATAAAAGAAGAAGTTAATCTTCTTTATCAGGAGATAGAGATTATAAAAATTCAAAGAATAATTTTAGAAATGAAGAAAACGATAAACCAAATTAAAAACTCAATTGAGAGTATCACTAACAGAGTGGAGCAAGTAGAAGACAGAATGTCACATAATGAAGACGAAATATATCATCTTGAAAAGAGTCTAGCCAACACAGAAAGGCTGGTAAAAAATCACGAGAAAAACATCCAAGAGATATGGGATAACATAAAAAAAGCAAACTTATGAGTCATCTGGATAGAGGAAGGTACAGAGATTCAAACCATGGGAATGAGTAACCTGTTGAATGAAATAATTACAGAAAATTTTCCAAAATAAAAAAGGAAACGGATATACAAATTGAAGATGCTTACAGGACACAGAGCACACAAAATCACAGTAGACCAACGCCAAGACACATTGTTATGAAGATATCCAATATACAGAACAAAGAGAAAACATTAAAAGCTTCAAGAGAAAGGAGGAAGATTACATTCAGGGGTAAACCAATATGGTTAACAACCTATTTTTCATCACAGACACTGAAAGTGAGAGGATCCTGGAACAACGTATTTCAAACATTGAAAGACAATGGATGCCAAACAAGAATTCTGTATCCAGCAAAATTGAGCTTCAGGTACGAAAACGAAATAAAAATCTTTCATGATAAAGAAAAGCTAAAAGAATTTGCAGCAAGAAAACCACCATTGCAAAGTGTCTTGAGCAAAACACTACACGAGGAAGAAATGAAAAACAACAACCAAAACCATCAGTGGGAAGTGCCTCAGTAATGACAGAGGGCGGGGGAAAAGCTAATCATGGAGAAACAAAGTAAATTTAAAAAAACGATAAATATTCAAACATGGATGGCAGTAGAAACCATATATCAATAGTAGCTCTAAACCCTAATGGCTTAAACTCTCCAATAAAGCAACATAGGCTTGTAACTTGGATTCAAAAAACAAATCCAACAATATGTTGCCTCCAGGAGACATATCTGAATGGAAAAGACATACACAGGCTGAAGGTGAAAGGTTGGGAAAAAATATACCATGCACACGGTCCTCATAAGCAAGCAGGGGTGGCCATCCTCAAATCGAATTAAATCGACTTCATGACTAATTTAATCAAAAGGGATAATGAAGGAAATTATATACTGTTAAAAGGAACCATTCACCAACAAGACACAAAAATTATCAATATTTACGCACCATTAAATGGTGCTGCAACGTTCATAAAACAAATTCTCCTCAAGTTCAAGAATCAAATAGACCACAACACAATAATTATGGGTGACTTCAACACACCTCTCTCACCATTGGACAGATCCTCCAAATAAAAGTTGAATAAAGAAACTATAGAGCTCAATATCACAATCAATAACCTAGACTTAACTGACATATATAAAATATATCAACCATCATCAAGTGGATATACTTTTTTTTTAAGCAGCACATGGATCCTTCTCAAAAATAGACCATATATTATGCCATAGAGCAACCCTCAATAAATATAAAGTGCTGGACATAATACCATGAATTTTATCTGATTATAATGGAATGAAACTGGAAACCAATGAAAAAGAAGGAAGGAAAAATCCTACATCACATTGAAAATGAACAACATTTTACTGAATGATTAATGTGTTACAGAAGACATAAATGAGAAAATCAAAAAATTCTTCGAGATAAATGAAAATACAGACACAACATATCGGAATCTATGGGACACAATGAAAGGAGTTTTAAGAGGGAAATTCACCACCTTCACGTCATTCCTCAAAAATAGGAAAGAACAACAAATAAATGAGCTCACACTTCATCTCAAAGCCCTAGAAAAGGAAGAGCAAAACAACAGCAAATGTAGCAGAAGGCAAGAAATAACTAAAATCAGAGCGGAAAACAACAAAATTGAAACAAAAGAAACTATTGAAAAAATTACAAAACTAAAGCTTGGTTCTGCGAAAAATAAATAAGAACAATAGACCCTTAGCATCCCTTTATGTTCAAAACATTAGAAAAATTAGAGATAACAGGAACTTACCTCGACATTGTAAAAGCTATCTATGTTAAGCCTCAGGCTACCATTATTCTGAAAGGAGAAAAATTGAAGCATTCCCTCTAAAATCTGGAACAAGACAGAGATGTCCTCTACCACCACTTCTATTCAATATAGTTCTCGAAACACTGGCCAGAGCAATTAGACAGATGAAAGAAATTAAAGGCATGAAAATAGGAAAAGAATAACTTAAATTATCACTACTTGCAGCTGACATAATTCTATATATAGAAGACCCAAAAGGGTCTACAAAAAAAAAAAAAAAAAAACTACTAGAACTAAGAAATGATTTCAGCAATGTGGCAGGATATAAAATCAACATTCATAAGTCAAAGGCATTTCTGTATATCAGTGACAAAACTTCTGAAACGGAAATGAGAAAAAAAAACACTCCATTCACAATATCCTCAAAAAATAAAAATAAAATCCTTGGGAATCAATCTAACAAAAGAGGTGAAAGATTTATACAATGCAAACTACAGAACCCTAAAAAGAGAAGTAGAATAAGATCTTAGAAGATGGAAAAATATACACTGTTCATGGATAGGGAGAACTAACGTGATCAAAATGGTGATATTCCCAAAAGTTCTCTATAGGTTTAATGCAATGCCAATCAAAATCCTAACGGCATTTCTTGTAGAAATAGAGAAAGCAATCATGAAATTCATTTGGAAAAATAAAATATCCAGAATATCAAAAGCAATTCTAACCAGGAAGTGTGAATCAGGCGGTATAACGATACCAGATTTCAAACTAAATTTCAGAGCAATAGTAACAATGACAGCATGGTACTGGTACCAAAACAGGCGGGTGGACCAAAGGTACAGAATGGAGGACACAGAGATTAATCCACAATGCTACAACAATCTTCTATTTGATAAAGGAGCTAAAAGCATCAATGGAGGAAGGATAGCATCTTCAACAAATGGTTCTGGGAAAACTGGAAATCCATATGTAACAAAATGAAACTGAATCCCTTTCTCTTGCATGTACAAAAGTTTACTCAAAATGGATCAAGGACCTTGATATCAAATCAGAGACATGGCGTCTGATAGAATAAAAAGTTGGCTACGATCTACATACTGTGGGGTCGGGCTTCAAATTCCTCAATAGGACATCCATAGCACAAGAGTTAATAACTAGAATCAACACATGGGACTTACTCAAAGTAAAAAGTTGTTTCTCAGCAAAAGAAACAATAAGAGAGGTAAATAGGGAGCCTAAATTCTGGGAACAAATCTTTACTCCTCACACTTCAGATAGAGCCCTAATATCCAAAGTATACAAAGAACTCAAAAAATTAAACAATAAGATAACAAATAACCCAATCAACAAATGGGCCGAGGACCTCAACAGACATCTCAGAGGAGGACATATAATCAACAAGTACATGAAAAAATGCTCACCATCTCCAGTAGTCAGAGAAAGGTGAATCAAAACCACCCTAAGATACCATCTCACTCCAGTAAGATTGGCAGCCATTATGAAGCCAAACAACAAGTGTTAGTGAGAATGTGGGGAAACAGGTACACTTGTACATTGCTGGTGGGACTGCAAATTGGTGCATCCAATTTGGAAAGCAGTATGGAGATTTCTTGGAAAGCTGGGAATGAAATCACCATTTGACCCAGCTATTCCCCTTCTCGGTCAATTCCCTAAAGACCTAAAAAGAGCATGCTGCAGGGACACTGCTACATCGATGTACATAGCAGCACAATTCACAATAGCAAGACTGTGAAACCAACCTATATGCCCTTCAATAGATGAATGGATAAAAAAAATGTGGCATTTATACAGAATGGAGTATTGCTCTGCATTAAAAAATGACAAAAGTCATAGATTTGCAGGGAAATGGATGGCGCTAGAGCAGATTATGCTAAATGAAGCTACCCAATCCCTTAAAAACAAATGCCAAATGTCTTCTTTGATATATGGAGATTAACTAAGAACAGAATAGGTATGAAGAGGATGAGAAGAAGATTAACATTAAAACAGGGATGAGAGGTGGGAGGGAAAGGGAGAGAGAAGGGATATTGCATGGAAATGGAAGGAGACCCTCAGGGTTATACAAAATTACATACAAGAGGAAGAGAGAAGAAAGGGAAAAATAATACATGGGGAGAAATTTATTAAGGTAGAGGGGGTAGAGAGAGAAGATGGTAGGAGAGGGGAGGGGAGGGGGGATAGTAGAGGATAGGTAAGGCAGCAGAATACAACAGACACTAGTATGGCAATATGTGAATCAATGCATGTGTAACTGATGTGATTCTGCAATCTGTATACGGGGTACAAATGGGAGTTCATAACCCACTTGAATCAAAGTGACAAATATGATGTATCAAGAACTATGTAATGTTTTGAACAAGCATAAATAAAAATTTTTTAAAAAAAAAGAAAACTAACTTCGGTGAATGATGCACGCGAATCCTAATATTTGTACAGTAACTGACCCAGTTTAACATCAATGCAAGTAGATTCCTATGATACATGATGTGTATTTTGACGTTCATTTTTATTCAACACTGGTACATACTATTTCATCAGTTTATGCACATCACAGGATATATATTTCATCCACAATTTAGCAAATTTATAGGCATTTGTTTCACTTTCAATCACTTCCTGCTTCAGAACACATGGATTCCTCCATATTTCTTGATTGGTAATTTCATGAGACTTCTTTCCAAACACATTATTTTCGATCCATAATCACTTTTGAAGCAAAACTCACACACACTTCATAATAAAAAATAACCCTAAGATTACAATTAGATATATAACTGGTTGGAATTAATGATTGTATGTCAATATATGATTTCTTATATATTTTCAGATAACAATTCAATCCATTATTTAAAGTGTAACCAGTTATATTATTTATTTACAGTATGTTCTATTCATGCATTATCTCTATATTCATAGACACAGGGTACACCACGTTGTACCCCCAATACTAATTTATATGTCTTCAAATATTGCTCACAGAAATGGTGTAAAAAATACTCATGTCACATGATCTACATATATATTTTATCACAATAATTTTCTGGGCACAAAATGCAAAGATCACACTTATGATTGTACCAAATCCTAAATGGAAGTTGAATATGGATTACTAAAATCTTCCATTTCCAGTTTGCCTAATGCTTTCAAATGTCATTTCTATTGGTGACTACATATTTGTTTCTTCCTAAAATTATGTATTCAATCTCGATCCTGTTGAAAATGTCTAAACCTATCACTCACTTTACAATTGCCTGATTTTGTAATGTCTCTATTGATATCTTCTTTCCTATATTTTCCGCAGTTCATCATTGTGACTGACTCTTCGCATGTGCTGACATTTACATTCACTGTATAAATGAAACCCTATTGCTAAAGAACATTTGATCCAAATTTTATACTCACTCTTCTTCCTAAACCTACCGACTCTCTTCCTTATCCTACCCACTATCCCAATTTGAGTGGATGTTTTCTTCTACAATCAATCTTCCAAGGTACAAGGTCCTATGCCATTGATTATCAATTTATCTGAGACAACCGTGCAGAACATAATTAAAAGCTAAGTATCCCAATCAAGGGCCTCATTCCCTTCTGGGCTACAAATCTTACCTAGATTTCTGTTTTCATACTTATATTTCACCTCTATAGTTTTATAAATATCACAGGTTCCCAATACCATTATTCATCCATCAGAATGATTCCGAACCCAAATTGAACATGTTATTAACCCTAACCGTACACTGTTCCCTCAATCTAACTTTACGAAAGAGAAGGGACAGGGTTCGTCTTGCAATACAGCAATGTAGGGGATCTGCCACCTACTGAGAATCTCAAAGGTCCATGCATATTTGATCCCTGGAGAAGATGTAGGCAGCTATGAAAGACCTGAAAGACCAAAAGTCATCTTCTATGGCAAACAACCTGTTCAGGATGAAGGGTTGTGTCTGAGTAAGCCTCTCTCTTCTTAATGTAGAGAAGATGGACCAAACCAGGCCTATGAGGAGAGCTGTTCCCGCAAACTGGTGTGGCCAATTTGGAAAGCAGTATGGAGATTCCTGGGAAAGCTTGGAATGGAACCACAATTTGACCCAGCTATTGCCCTTCTCGGACTATTTCCTGAAGACCTTAAAATAGTGTATACCTCTGGGATACTGCCACATCGATGTTCTTAGCAGTACAATTCACAATTGCTGCACTGTGGGCCCAACCTAGATGCCCTTCAATAGATGAATGTATAACAAAAATGTGGCATTTATACACCATGGAGTATTACGCAGCACTAAAATATGACAAAATCATGGAATTTTAAGGGAAATGGATGGTAATAGAGCAGATTATGCTTAGTGAAACTAGCCAATCCCTAAAAAACCAATACCAAATGTCTTCTTGGATATAATGAGAGCAACTAAGAACAGATCAGGGAGGAAGAGCAGGAAGAAAAGTTTTACATTAACAGAGACATGAGGTTGGAGGGAAAGGGAGAGAAAAGGGAAATTGCATGTTAATGGAGGGAGACCCTCATTGTTATACAAAATTACATATAACAGGTTGTGAAGGGAATGGGAAAATAAACAAGGAGAAAAACTAATTACAGTAGATGGGGTAGAGAGAGAAGATGGGAGGGGAAAAGAGGGGGGATCATAGAGTATAGGAAAGGTAGCAGAATGCAACAGTAACTAATAGGGCATTATGTAAAAATGTGGATATGTAACCAATGTGATTCTGCAATCTTTATTTGGGGTAAAAATGGGAGTTCATAACACACTTGAATCTAATGTATGAAATATGATATGTCAAGAGCTTTGTAACGTTTTGAACAACCAAAAAAAGAAAAAAAAGTAGCCATGTATATGCCAATCGAAAATCATCTTGATATATATATATATATATAATCCACAGATGCAAAAATATTCATTTTACTGAACATGGATTTATGTATAATGTTATTGAACTAGGAAGCTCACCCATAGGTTGAATTTTCAGTTCAAACAGCGTTTAGGAGTAGTGATCTCTTCTCACAATTTGTATCTGCCAATTCAGCCACCTCACAAGTATGTACGTGTGATACCAGGTAGGATTCTCTATGTGCATATAAAAATACGTGTGCTACAGAGAAAGGGAGACAGGATTCCCATATTTGTTAACTTTAAAAACACATGTAGAATTATTTCAACAAAAAATTGACTAGATTTATAGCTCCTATACTATATAATGCAAAAGGCAATTCCAACTACACACCATGCCTCCTCTGAACGGCTTGTATTTCTATTCTGCTTGGGTTATGTTTCACCATCATATTAGGATTATTAGTCAGAGTCTAGTAGGGTATGGGTTAGTGTCAGGAATTCAGTATTTCAAATGGAAAATTGGAAAATGAATCCAATGTGTATGCAAATATGTGATATACAATAATCTTCCCACTCTCATCCAGAACAATGCTTTGACATTACCTTTGCCCCAAGTAAGACACAATTAGAGGATAAGAGTTAGAAATTCTGTGAATACTTATCTGGAATGGAAAATGATCAGGAGTTCACAACCTTGGAGGTGGTAGAGGAGTTTCCAAAAGGAAGGGACAGGGGTGATCACTCAACCTGATCTTTCATTAATATTGGGAGCCATCTTGCCTTAAAGCCATGGAAAGATAATTTTTGCTTTACTATAAATTACTGCAAATTCTGAACCTGCTTGGAATGCCTGCCCATGCCTTGAACTCACCCATGCCTGTCTTACTGACCAGATCACAGCCCTCTCTGAAACCTTACTGACACCTCATAAATATTGGCCTTCCCTGGCCAGACAACGACCCTCTCTGAGGCTCTAATGGTCCTCATAATTTCTGATGCTGGGGCCAGCAAATAAAAAATGTTAACTACAGTTAGTGTGATGCTTGTCAAAGTTCTGTTTTCTGATACTCCCTTTTTGTGTAACTTTTTGGGCTATAAAGCTGGGGTGTAGGAAAGGTGGGGATGCTGTCTTTTTCCCCCCGTTTTGAGAAGGAGAGTCAGCCTAGCCGGTTGAACTAATAAGCTTGCCTTAATTTGATTTTAATTGGAGTCAGTGGTCTTTTCTTGCATCCTGGTCTAACATTTTGGATCTCCCCAGCGAGATGACGTGACCAGATCACAAGACCAGACTGCTGGAAATTCTGACGCTGGCCTTTCCTCCAGGGCTCAGGGCTGGAGAGCCAAGTTCCAAAGCCTTGGAGTGAGCCTTCGGTCCAGGGAGCACTGCAGTGAACCATCACACTAAAACTATTAGCAAGCACCTGGTGGAGGAGGCCTCCATTGGTAGGTGGTGCCTTTATAACATCTGATATCTGGTTAAGGGAGATGTCTTCTGATTACAGAGAGGTGGCCTGGGGAGGCTCACATGTACTCCTGTCCAGGACAGTAACAAGAATTGTTCTGTCCTCTGTTCTGTTCTGTATGGAATTTCTCTGAAAGGGTAGAAAGGTGCAGCCGGGCACGCAGGAGCTCCTACCCCGGAGCTTCAGCAAGACATTTCATTGCTCCTAAGTTTTTCTGTATCTTCACCAGGTTTCTGTTTCTTTGTGTTTTGTTTTGTGTTCTATATGTTTTTTGTTTGTTTGTTTTTGTGCATTTTGTTGTTTGATTTCTGTGGTAAAAACTTAAGGATATTGGACGTAAAAATGGGTAATAAAGCAAGTAAGCCTTACACCCTTTGGACTGTGTTCTAAAAAACTGTGATGAAGTTTACCCCCCTTTGTTAAGCAGGATGAGAAAAGCCCCTAGCTGGCAGCCTGGAACTCACCCACTGCAGAGGGCAATGCCTGCTGGCCACCAAGGAACAGAGTATCTCCCAGGTTAACAATGGAAACTCCTTTAAAACCCCTTGTTGCTCCAGTTCAAGAGAGTCACAACCTTTGGGCAGAGTCCCCTGTGTTTCTGCTTTGTTAGCAAAGCAGCAAACCTCCCTTTTTATTTTTCTCAAACCCTGTCCTCATTATTAAATAGGTATTAATTCGCTTCAAGGTCAGAAACCGAAATTTAAGTTACAAATTTTGATAACCCCCTGACCCTGGAACTTTTTGAGAGCTGACTATTGAAATGTTAGGAGATGGAGTGAGATTGGGGTGGAACCAAACCAGAGGAGCTAGTCCCATAAGTAAAAGGAGGGACTGAGGGACTCCCAGCATCTACCAAAGCCCTGCTGCTTCAAGGAATTCCTTCCTTCGTTCCCTGCACTGTAAGGATTATGCCACCTCTGTCTTCTTAAAAAAAAGAAAAAGAAAAAGGGGACACTAAATGCAGTAAAGTCACCATGGAAACCCTTGATATTACATTTCAGGTTGCCCTCTGTGAAAACATCTGATCCCCTTGTGAGGACATCTATCCTGCCACTGGTGTAGGAAATTTTTCTCTTATCTGCTCTGTTTTTAAGGCTTCTGTCTGTCAGCCATAGTCTGGACCTCCTTTCTGTCTGTCTTGTGTCTTTGTTTCTGGCCCTTTAAGACATGTGCAATAATGTGCTGATATTATAAATTGTTTCTTGGGAATGATATTAGTTCAATGTGTGTCTAAATGATGATGTTTTATTGTAACAATCTGGTATCTGGATGGGTTTTTGTAGCATTGCTCAATCTTGCAGTTAAAAGTCGGGTTTAGGTAATTGTTTAGTTTATGATTTCAGATAATTCATGCCAGATAACTTAAATACTTAGGATGGAAAACTAAAGCACTCTACTTCCAAGTTGGCAAGTAACTTCCCAAACATTCAGTCTTATTTGTCACTAATTTTGAATTGGGTAGACTGAGAAAATATCACAGTGTGTACCAGTGCATTAATTTGGACAAGGATAGTAAATCATAGTATGGTATCTGTTGACAAAACAAGATGTAAAGATATAAAATTTTGTGAATTTCATCTTAAAATTGTATCATAATTTTCAACATCCGAACCTCAAAATTATGGTTAAAATGCCTTAGGCCTGAGGTGTCTGCTCAGAATAGCAGTTTTTCCCTGCTCCTTTCATACCTCAGCCAGGACTTTTGTTGAAATGCAAATGAAAGAAGCCTGCAAGCTCAGTAGGAGACTGATCTGAGGCCTAAGGCAGGAAAAAAGGTAAATTGTATGGTATTTATTAATTACTGGGCAGTCATTTTTTCTAGGACTCTTATTTTTTCCTTAGATTCTGTATTCTTTTTTTGAGCTCATGAATTTGATCCTACAGACCTAGGTTAATGTTATTCTGATCATCTCTATCTTTGACCAACAGTGGAGTTTTTGAAACATTGCAATGGAGATTTCAACTGCAAAAAGCTACAAGGCCTTTACTATTATTATGTGTGCACACTTTTGTTATGTGTTGTATGTCTATATATACATATATCCCTATATCATATATATGTTATACAAATTAACACATATAAGGAGCACTCATAAAAAAAGCACTCATAAAAACAAATTTTAAAACGTGGATCCAAAGATCTTTAATTCAAGTGATTTAATTGGTACAATTTAAATTGGATAAACAGATAAAAATAAATGTCTTTAAATTTAACCTTACAAGTTTTTCTAGGTGTTCAAAAATCTAATAAAATATTAATGCCGACAAAAGGTCTAATATGCCTTGGTTCTAGGACTTTTTCTTCAACAAAAAATGGTACACTGTTCAATACATTTGTCTAATATTTTGATAAATAAGTAAAGTAAATTTGATATGGGATTACTCATTCATGAGTACTTTTGTTAGATATCTGATTGATTTACTAAGGTCTGTATAAGTTTGTCCTAAAGTCTGTATAAGATTGTAAAAATCAGTCATGTGTTAAAGAGACAAAAATTTCTTAAAACATAAGTTTACCCATAACATTGTGGTTATTAAGTTTTATTTTTCTAGAGCAAGCAACCATAAAATTTAAACAACGGATTAAATAAGAACTGTTATTTTAGAGCACTGTACTGCCATTTCTTTAAAAGCTAAACTTGGTTAATGTAGAAAAATCAATGCAATTGTGATGCTATTAATGTGCTCATATCTTCCAGGTATACAAGTCTGTAAGGTAGAAACTTTAAAAGAGCATTATATCAAGCTGGTGTTCTGAAGTTGTATGGTAAATATATATATATATATATATATATATATATATATATATATATATATATATATATATATATAGGGATTTATTTACCTGTTGTCAATAAGATATGTAAACTTTTATGTTACTTTTTATATTGGGGAACAATTTAAATGTATTTTAAGTTAATGAGAGCCTAATCTATGTAAAGGTTAAAAACTTTCAGCGTTTTTTTAATTCATGTTTTAAATGCTATATCATATGGTGTTAGCTAATGTTCATGTGACCTCAAACAATTTATGTAAACTTTGTAAAATGATATTTAAAAAACAAAGATTAGCTTTAGAATTAAAACACTTAAGATTAATAAAGAGCCCTTCCTTACCTGAGATAAGGCTCTGTGTCCCATCTTATTATGTGAGAATGACTACGAAAGCAGTAGGTCAGATGTTATTTCATTTAAAGATATTTTCAAAAGTTTTTTTTTTCCTGTCAACATTACTAGCATCTCAAACAGAGGATATAATGTATAACTCAGCCAAAAATTTTAGGGTAGCTATTACACGAACTAAGTTTGTTTACTGTTGTTAATTTTATTTTGTAATTTCCTTATGGGTGATATAAAGATTCCCTGTTAGTGTTTTACAGAAGTGTTGCTTTAAGAACACAACATTGGTTAATTTAAGATAATTAGCCATCACCTACAAGACAGACAGAATAATACAGATCCCAAATAATAAAAAGATAAATAATTTTGAATTATAGACATTAAAGCCCAGTACTCTTAATATAAGTCTGTTAAAATTTATTTGATGGATGTTTAAGATTAGGATTTAAAATTAAAGTTATATGAAAAGGGACAAGAAAACCAATATTTGGCTCTTGCCCTCTGAGTCAGTCTGTATCCAGGGAACAGCGGACTTCTCTAAAGAGCTTTGCAACTCTGAACCACATAGCTTCCTGATCAGGGAGATTAATGAGACCACTGGAGAACAGAAAGCCAATCAGTGCATTTGCTACGAAGAGGAGAGTCATCAGAGAAGGGAGACATCCCTGATGCTTCCGAGGGAAGCCACATGGTCAAACAAGACCTGGACCCACCTAGCGCAAATGGCACTAGCAGAACTGAGAAGCTGCTCTCAAGTTTCCCCAGGAATGACTCCCATAAAAGCTCAGCTGACTGTTCACAATAGATAGAAACAAAAGTCAGTTTGACTGCTTCATCTTAAACACTTAGAAAAGACAGTTAAAAACAAATTACAGCCATTCCTGGGCATTTTATATAATAATAGTAATAATAATATTTTAAGGTATACACTTTATGTTAGCCTCCCAAAATAAGTAAGACTAAAGGCTACAAAGAAGGATTCTCAGACAGGAATGCCTGATAACTATAAAAAGAGCCTATCAAGATTATCTGCCAGAGGCAGAAGTTTTTAGTTTAAGGCCTACAGATATTCTTAACCTAAACACATAGTCTTGGTATTTGTTAGTATGATTATGCAGCAATGAGTAAGAGAATTAAAGGTTTCTCTATTAGACACAGAGGTCATACTAGTAAAAGTATTTTGCAAGATCAGATGACATTAAATTATTAAACTGAATCTTATGGGGAGGGACAAATGTAACACTAAAAGTTAAATATTAAGTTGATAGTCCTGATAACTGGGAATATTTAAGACTGGTGAGGAAACTTCTATACAGTGACATGTTCCAGCTGCTGCAACATTTATTAAGTACTCATGTTTTTTTGTTTCTCTCATAGAAGAACCCATCCCCAGATGACTTTACTACCTGTTCTTCCCAATCCAGACTTCAAACCTAACTGACTTCTAAAAGGCGACTAATGTCCCTCAGGTGGTGCCCCCTCACGTCACCCTCTCTCAGCTCAGAAGAAGTCTAAATGAGTGACGCCTCTCTTCTTACAACAATGGAGACAAAAATAAATAGAATATCAATATAAGTAATTAATTAAGTCAGGTAAAATCAGGGAGACGTGTTTTTGGGTGAGTTCAAAAAATCGGGAGACTATTACCTGAGGGATTAAAATTCCCACAGTGCTCTTCCTACCCAATCAAATATATGAAAGGAACACATTAGAAAAGGGGGGAATGATTGACCCAACCTTATCTTTTATTAAAATTGGGAGCCATCTTGCCACAAAGCCGTGAAAAGATAATTTTGGCTTAACTATAAATTACAGCAATATCTGAACCTGCTTGGAATGCCTGCCCGTGCCTTGAACTCACCCATGCCTGGCTATCTGACCAGATAACAGCCCTCTCTGAAACTTTGTTGACACCTCATAAATATAGGCCTTCCCTGGCCAGTCGACACTCTCTGAGGCTCTAATGGTCCTCATAAATTCTGATGTTGGGGCCAGCAAACAAAAATGTAAACTACCATTAGTGTGATGCTTGTCAGAATTCTGTTATTTTTAACCCCACTTTTGTGTAACTTTCTGGGCTATAAAGCTGGGCTGCTCTTCTGTTCCCGACGTTTTGGGAGGGAGAGGCAGCCAGGGTGGTGGAAATAATAAGCTTGCTTTAATCTGATTTTAATTGGAGTCAGTGGTCTTTTCTTGCGACCTGGTCTAAAAGGTAAACACTACACAAACCTGGAGCTCTGCCGGACTAAAGACTTCTTGAGAAAATGCCTTTGACGATGCGCACTCGACATATATGTTGTTGTCAGAAGCTTTAGCTTCCATTCAAATGAGACCATCAAGGCTGGGTCTACATCTATGAGACCTGGAAAACATTGTTTCAATTTTTTCAAAGAACATGAGGCAGCAGTGCTGACTTCTCTCTGTAGGTAAACTGTGGCCACTGAAAGCTAAGTGTCTCCGCATGTGGATTGTGAAGCCATTTGGTCATCCTCCAATTTTCATGGTGTTTCTTTCTACTGCACTGGGAGTTTGGTATTTGCTTCATGAAATACAATGAGTTCAACTGGTACACAGTGCTGGAGGGAGTCCTGTCACGTGTGGTGGGTCCGGGTCTGCAGGAGAATGCACCAACCAGGCTTCTATCCCACATAGCTTGACCCTTTGACCATAGCAACCTGATTCTGAACATTGCCCTGAAACGTCTCCATACAACAAAATGCCTTTTATGGAGAGGTTTCAGACATATAAGTGATTCCTGTCTGTAACATGTCAGCCACAAGTCATTTGGATGTCAATGGCAGAATCACATGTCCCGACCACAGATGTTTTATCACACACCTGCACACAACAGCTTTTGGCCCACTACTCAGCAGGCCCCAACATACTGGCATCTCTGTTCTACACCATTTTCATAAAACCCAGTCAATCAAGGCACTGTCTGGTACACTCAGGATCAGCAACTGTACATCCAAAGGTTCTCCAGTGGCAGGTGGCCATGGGAAGTTCAAAAATTTCATGCTATTTATCTAGCCATTTTCAAAGATGAAGTTGGAGAAACTGTGGGTTTCAATTCATTAAGGAACCATTAAATTTAGAGGAAGCACATTTCAATGAATAATCTAGAGAACTCTCACAGGCAAGGGTTCCCAAAGACTGGCCAAAAGGTCACATGAAGCCAGCCCCATTGAGGTCTACAATGTAAGGTCCATGTGTGTTTTGACTCTCAACTATGGCTTCCAAGTCTTTCAGAATAAAATCATGTGATATCCTGGCTGAGATTCCCAGTGCTCTGTGGAAAGCCACTCTGGGCTTAGATCTCAGTGTCCAAGGGCGACTCTCATGTGTGTCCTCCTAAAATTCCAACACAATTCATGGCAATACTTCTCTGAAGTCAGTTCCATAACGCATTCTCTAAGAAGAATCACACCAGAGTTCAAGCCCAGGTGGACCCAGGCATCTCTTACAACCACCACACAAATGACCACAATTAAAACTAAAACACTCCCACATGCTCCTCATCTTCTTCCACATAGACATTCATCATAAACTCTGGCTGGAGGTTTCCATGAAGGGCACAGTCCAATACACTGTTCAAAATAAGCACCCTTGTCCCTCATTTGCCTAAAGTCAGGGTGGCCTGGACACCCTTGCTGTGAACCAAGAGTGATCAAATAGGCCTGCCCTATATCTGATCTGCTTCTTCAATTTGAGGACTAATGACTGTCTGGTATAGATTCTTTATGTGAATTGGTATCATAGAAAACCCAAGCCCCTATCAGCTAGCCTCTGCAGGGATTTGAAGAAATGATTTGACCCAAATGATCCCTATTCTCACTTGATTTAGCTCAGGAAGCTTACAGAGGAAAGTGAGAGACTTCATCCACAATGACTGCTCTTTTGGCCATTTTGGTTTTGAATGCACACTTGGAAACTTTCTTTAGATCCATCAGGTGCTGAGAATCTAAGCCACTGCCACCACACCGGGCCAAGTGGCTGTTCCAGACACATCCCTTTCCAAAGCAATTAAGCAAAGAGCCACAGGTGATGCCCATTCATTTCCATTTGAAAACTGTTTTCTTCAGGCTTCACAAAGGGTTGGCCTGAGGCAAAGACCTTCCTGACATTCAGGGTAATAGAAACATAAGTAAGCAAATGGCCCAAAGCAGGGTTTCTCCACTGAGACTTTACTGGTCACACTGATATCTGAGTTTTCTGAGATGCTCCCATTCCCTTCAGCTATCCAGTACATGGCCATGTAACAGAGCTTGGACGTGGTACATATCTTGGAAACAAAACCATGAGGATACTCTGGAGAGTGGCCAGTATTCAGGAAGAAAAGAGGAACTTAGGAAGATAGTAGCTGTTCACCTTCCATTAGGCAAGCCGCACTCCATTCTTAAATTGGGTGAGAAGAATGCTGGGGAGCTTTATACTAGACAGGACACAACTATTGATGCATTCGCATTTCAAATGTCTACAACCACGGATACAGTGGGATACACAGACATAGAAACACTCGTGTTGTCAAACGACTTTCTAGAAACTTTCCAGTCCAAATCTACATGAGACAAAACCACAATCTCACACCGACACCCACAACGGCACCTCCTTCCCCCAAGTATGACTGTGACTATCCTGAATGTCCTCTGACTGGTGGGCCATACTATGTTCCCACGAAATGGCCTGTCCTATCTCAGATCTGGTCTTCTTTGCAAACTTTTTGAAGTTGTCAGGAGCCATGGTTGAGCCACTACCTGCTTTCTCAGAAAAAGCCGCTCTTCAGAGCTCTCCTGAAATTTGGCCATCATCACATAAGTAGGTACCAAGAAACACTGACTCTGTCTTTGGTAAATTCAAACAATTGAGACCACTGGGACTGAAACTAAGACTTGTTCTGGGTGCATGGCTTCCTGGATCCCAAGTTCAGAGAGTTCCATCACCAAGGAAGTGTTGTAGGTCACTTCCTTCAGGAACTGAATGAGGTCACTGCGATGGAAAACCACTTTGTCCTAACAGTTGCTTCCAATGGTCCCATGAGATGGAGGCTGCCCCTACTTCCTGTGACACTTTCACAAGTTAGAATGGTATATCAACCATAGGCATCCGGGAACAGCTCTGTACACAGGCCTGGTTTGGTCCATTTAATCTACATTAAGAAGAGAGAGGCTGATTCAGACACATTCCTTCATTCTGACCAGGTTGTTTGACATGGAAGTTGACATGGATTTGACTTTTGCTCTCTCAGGTCCTTCATAGGTAAAAAGGTCGGTCAAAAGTTGGAGGAAAAGTCCACCAAGAGACTGTCTCATGCCACAGCAAAGGGTTTATTGGGCGTCCAGCATGCTGAGGCTCAGAGCTAACTTCAGAGGAGCAAAGAACAAAGAGCCCCAAGAACAACTTGAGCAGAGTTTATTTACATTCTTTAGAGAGGGCAGGGACTTTGCATACATCATAGCCTCCTTTAGCAAATCAACATACCACGGGAAAATCAAATAACAACCCAAAAACATGATTAGCACATTCACTGGCAGGAAGAGGTCGGACAGGGGGTGATTGGTTAGCCCTGAGAAGGGGTATACGTTTAAACTGATTTGTTGAAGCCCTGAGATGTATACGTGATTAGCTGCACGGTTTCTGGGAAGGGGTTGTTTAGTAACTAGGTGGTCAGGGAAGATTTCAACACACATCTAATTGGCAGTTCCGGGAATTGTCTTAACTGCCACAGGAATTTCAGGTTCTGAGTGCAGCTTGGAAACTTTACAAAACCTGGTTCTTTATGTTTCAATTTTAATTTCTTTTATTCTTTCATTTCCCACTCCTTTTTCTTACTACATTTAATCTTAAAAGTAATGAATCATAATTATTGCGGGGTCTCACACTCTATTTCTGCCAGTGGAGCGTATTTCTGTCGGATTACCATGAGTTTTTCCTGCCCAATTTGAGCCTGGAGAAAGGAAACTAAGCAGTTAAGCAAACAAGGTCCCACAGTTAGCAACACCATAAGGATGATCAGGGGTCAAGCTAAGCCTGATAGGAGTGTAGTTAACGAGGGGGACTGGGTAAACCATGACTCAAACCACCCTTGTTGAATCTCCCTTTCTCTCTGGCGCTCTTCAAGGCATTTTCTCAATTTACTCATGGATTCTCTTACAACTCCAGTATGGTCAGCATAAAAACAACATTCTTCTCTCAGTGCAGCACAGAGGCCCTGCTCCCTCATGAAGAGGAGGTCTAATCCTCACCTGTTCTGTAAAACAACTTCAGAGAGAGAGTTTAAGGATTCCTACAGCACTGTGATGGAGGTCTCTAATGTCTTCCAGTCTTGATATATTGCTGTTTCTAATCAGGCCATTTGTTGTGACCCATGGATGATAGCAGCTGTTCCCGTACCCACTCCTGCAGCAGCTCCTATCCTCAATAGGATAGCTAGAGTAAGGGACACTGGATGACAGCAAAATCAGGTTGTTTGTCCCCCTAGTAGACCTTAAAATGATTCTGCATCATAATAAAGAACCTGGGGAGTATCTGCACCATTACACAATAATTTACAAAGCTGTCAAATACATGGGTTGAAATGCAAGGAGTTCTGACTGTGTGGAGTTCAGTACAATTAAGGTTCCTTTAATTAGTTCCCAGGGGCAGGAGTCAACTGTACTCTGGACTGGGGAAGTAGGCAAAGATGGAAACTGGGATGTATGAGATGGTAGAGGGGTTCTGGTAGATCTAGGCATGGGAGGTTTTGGAGGCTTAATTCCTGGCTTGAGGGGATTGGGCCCTATTGCTGTGGGATTTTCCTCCTTTTTAAGCAGGATGGTGAACCAGTGACCAACGTCATAACGAGGGCCATAAATATAGAATCGCATTTCCCACGTATTTTCCATAGACCATGTTGTTCTGAGGTAGCCCCTTCCTTTGGAAGTGAAAGTTATATTGAGGGGGTAACATAGACTATTCTTTCCACAGCGAGTTTTTGAAACAACTTGGCTAGCGGCACATTTCTTGGGATCAATCCAGGTGTCATTTTTTCCAACCTGAATGATACTGTCTGGGGAGTTTGGGTTCAACCATGTAGCTCCCGTTTGTTCACAACCCCAAGATCTAAAATAAATGTCACTGGGTCCTCCACAGGTTTGGGCCTGTTTGCGACTTCAGAAATCAGCTGGGCACACATAAAAATCAAGACTGGCTAGTTTACACCTGAGCTGGGGAAGATGATATCCATAATTCATGGGGTAAGGTGGTCTATGTTGCCCTGGTTTGGGTTTGAATGGGATCTCTGTGGAGTCCTCTATGTCAGGGAGATCCTAGTCAGAGAGGCCTATGGCAAGCTGACAAATGTCCAGGTAGAGAGATGGCCACCAAGTCCATAAGAGGGCTGTATGTGAAATAGACCACACTACTTGCCCAGTAGGATTTATAGCTGCCATTGTTGCTGAACAGGCTGATGGTGATTAGGACTGCTGGTGGTCAGGGGAAGAATCCATAGCCCTACCCACACGACGGACATGCAACTTGAGAGGGTTACCAGTCTGTTCCAGTTTCCAGCCGGATGCTGGACAGGGCGCAGGCTTGAGATGGGTGGCACGGATCCAGGAAGTGATTCCATCCACTTTCACCACTGTAGGTGTTATAAGCAGCACCTGGTATGGTCCTTTCCAGCGGCGATCCAGGGATGATACCTGATGCCGTCTCACATAGACAAAGACTCCCACTTGATATCGATGTGGGGTTCCCTCGTCTCCAGGCTGATAAGCAGTGGCCAACTGTTTCCACAGGTATTGCTGGGTGCTGTGTTTGTTCATGGGCTTTAAGTCTGTCAAGCAAGGGGGTGTGAAAGGAATAATTAAGTCTCAGAGTTAGGGTTAGGTCCCTTACTGGAGGAGGGGCACCATAGAGAATTTCATAAGTGGTGAGTTTACACAAAGAGGAAGAGGGTGTACTTCTTGCACGAAACAGTGCTTAAGGTAGGAGCATAGTCCAATTTTTTATGCCGGTCTCCAAGCTTAATTTCTTTAAAGTCTCTTTGATGGTTCTAATCATCCTTTCTACCTGTCCTGAGCTCTGGGGTCCATAAGCACAATGTAACTTCCAATTAATCTTCAGGGTCCTGGTGAATCCCTGACTTACCTGGGCAACGAATGCTGGTCCATTATTGGACCCTATTACCTTAGGCAGGCCGAACCTTGGAAAAATGTCTTCTAGAATCTTTTTGAGCACAGTCTGAGCCGTTTCTTTCTTCATGGGGAAGGCTTCAACCAATCATGAAAGAGTATCTACAAAGACTAGGGGATATTTAAGTCCATACCTTCCTGGCTTAATTTCAGGAAAAGTCCACTTCCCAGAATTGTCCTGGTCTGGTTCCTCGTAAGCGCTTCCCTGCAGGAAGCTTGGATGGGTAAGCATTAACTAATTGGCAGACTTGACAAGCTCTAGTCACCTGCTAAACTATTTCTTTCCTCTGTGAGTCAGTCATTAATAAATCCTTTCTTCGGTCCTTTAAGAGAGCCTATAACTTCTTTGAGCTTAAGTGGGTGAGCTAGTGTACGTCTTTGACATAAAGGTGGGCTGTTTGAAATTTTAAACTTGGCTCTGTAGGGTCCCAGAGTTCTGTATCTGTCTCCTCACATGATAAGTTGCCTGAATGTTCCAGTGTGGCCAAGTCTCCTGAATGTTGATCCCCCTGGTGTGGAAAAAGTTAACAGAGTCACTCCGTTTAGGGCTGCCAATTAAGCTTCCTCATCTGCCCTTCTGTTTTTAACTGCGACGAGGTCGTTTCCCTTCTGGTGCCCTGGACAGTGCACTATAGCTAGTTCCTTAGTGCCCTGCCCTGCTGAGAGAAGGTGGAGAATCTCAACTTTGTTCTTTATTTTTTTTCCCAGTGGAGGTTAATATCCCCCTTTGCTGGTAAATAGCCCTGTGCACATTAGCATTGCCAAATGCATAGCGGCTATCAGTGTAATGGTGGCCCTTTTGCCTGTTGCTAGTTCCAATGCTTTCGTAAGGGCAATCAGTTCTGCCTTTTGGACTTATGTCTCTTCTGGGAGACCAGAGGATCAGATGACATTAGTTTTGCTAACTACTGCTGCTCCAGCCCGCCACATACCATCTTGGAGGAAGCTGCTCTCTTTCGTAAACCATACGACTTCAGGGTGAGGCAGTGGCTGGATTTTTCAAGTCTCATCCTATACTGGTTTCCTCTGACAGTATGTGTTGACACTCATGAGCGACAGGTCCTGATGATTCTTCTGGCAGCCAGGTTGAGTGGAGCAGAAGGTCCAAGAGTTATTCTGTCTTTGCTAATCCAGAGGCTCTGGTAGTGGTTTATTCTGGAGTTTGATAGCCACCTCTCTGGAGGTTGACAGATGATGCTCTCCAGGGCATGGGGGGCTATCATGGATAGCTTCTGTCCCAACGTTCATTAATGAGCATCTTTTATTAGAAGCGCTGCCACTGCTATAGCTCTTAAGCAACGGGACCACCCAGTAGCCACTGGGTCCAGTTTTTTTGATAAGAATGCTACCGACCTTTTCCAAAGTCCCAAATTCTAAGTGAACACTCCCCGTGCTATTCCTTTCTTTTTCTCGATGTAGAGAGTGAAGGGTTTATCTATATCTGGGAGTGCTAAGGCCGGAGCAGATAGCAGCACTTTTTTTGACATTATCAAAAGCTTGTTGGTGCTCAGGGGTCCATTGGAATTGGGCATTACACTTTATCAGCGGGTGTAAAGGGGCAGCCAGAGAGGTGAACCCAGGAATCCATCACCTGCAAAAGGCAGCAGTCCCAAGAAACTCTCTGAGTTGTCTCTTATTAGATGGGGGTGGTATCTGCACAATGGTTTGTTTTCTGTTCTCAGTGAGCCATCATTTGCCACCCCTAAGAGAATAACCCAGGAAGATTACTTCTTGCTGACAAATTTGGGCCTTTTGGCAGAGGCCCTATATCCAAGCCGAGCAAGCTCGGATAATAGTGCTTGGGTCCCAGACTTATAGTTCTCCTTGGTGTCCGCTGCCAGTAGCAGATCATCCACATATTGGAGTAGGGTGACTTCGGGGTGTGCAGTTCTGAAGTCGTTTATGTCCCTGTGGAGGGCTTCATCAAAGAGAGTGTGGGGGGGTTTGAACCCCTGTGGGAGTCTAGTCTAGGTTAGTCGGCCAGATGTTCCAGTTTCTGGGTCTATCCACTCGAAAGCAAACAGCAACTGACTGTCCTTATGTAGAGGCAAGCAGAAGTAAGCATCTTTTAAGTCCAGCACAGTGTACCATTCCCGCTCCAGATTCAGAGTGCTAAGCAAATTATATGGATTGGGTACTGTGGGGTGAATGTCCTGCACTCTGTTGTTGATCTCTCTTAGATCTTGAACAGGACTGTAGTCCCTAGTTCCTGGCTTTCTTACTGGTAGCAGGGGGGTATTCCAGGCTGATTGACAGGGCCTTAGGACCCCAATGGCCAATTATTTCTGAATATGGGGACTTATCCCATCCTTAGCTTCTTTGCTTAGAGGATATTGTTTAACACTGATTGGAGAGGCCGAGGCTTTTAATTCTACTACTATTGGAGGTTGTTTTATGGCTAGACCTAACCCAGCAGTTTCTGCCCAGGCATTAGGATAATCTTTTATCCATTTCTGTTGTAGTTTGCCTCTTTGATCAGTCCTAGGGGGCACGAAGTGTTGATGTTCATCTTCTACAGACATAGTCAATTCTCTGACTATGGGAGTTTTTACTGAAGGCTTTAGAACATCCACTTGGGGACCATCAGGGTTAAAAGTTACTCTATCCCCGAGTTTGGTAAGCAGATCCCTGTGCATCAATGGGGCTGGGCATTCTTGGAAAGAGTGGTGGACTTTTCATTTTCCTACTTCCATAATCCTCTTAGTTGTCCAAGCCCGATATGTAGTGCCATTAGCCCCTTGAACTAGGGACCATTTATTTGATATGGGGCCCAGTGAAGCCTTAAGGGCTGAGTATACTGCTCCTGTATCCACTTCAAAGTTCACTGGAGTCCCCTCCACTTCAAATGTTACCCTGAGCTTGGGGAGGGGATCCGAGCCCTGACATTCCAAGTCCTCTTCTAGAGTCAGCATGGCGGGCTGCCGTGGCTTCTTCTTTTTGGGGCACTCTTTGACTCAGTGTTCTTTTTCTCTACAGTAGGTACATTGATCTGAGGCCAGGGACAGCCTTGGGCGTGGGCCCAAGTATCCCTTTCTGACTCCCTGCTTTTTAATTTCTGGCGTATTTGCTGCTGTGAAGAAAATCTTAGCCAATGCTTTTGTCTGCCTTTTGCTCCTTTCATCCTCCTTTTGTTCCCTTTCCTTCTCTCTCCTCTGTTCCCTCTCCTCCTCAGTTTCTCTCTTATAATATACTTATATACTTATACTATATACTTATAATATATATCTTATAATATACTATTTCAGCTTCTCTGTCTAAATCTCTTAAGGTCGTATTTTGTAACCCATCTAGACATTGTAACTTTCTCTTAATATCTTGGGCAGCCTGCTCAATAAAGGCCATTGTAACAAATGCCTTTTGGTCATCTGCCTGAGGATCAAAAGGAGTATATTTTCTATATGCTTCCTTAATTCTCTCCAGAAACATAGAGGGAGACTCATTAGGTCCTTGGATAATCTCTCTTACATTGGCCAAATTGGTCGGCTCTCTGGCGGCCACTCAGAGACCCGCTATTAGAGCCTGGAGATATGTGGACAGATGCTTCCCACCTTCAAAGGTGTTGGAGTCCCAGTTGGGTCGGTTCATGGGCCCATAGGAATGGAGAGAGAGCATCACAGGGGCTTATGAGTTTTCTATTATCCGTCGCCGGTGGGTTCCTTTAGGTTGCCCAGCTTCCTTCAGGAGAGGAGGGGTTGCTGCTGCTGCGGGGAAGTCCCCTGGAGGGCTTGGGTCTGGCCCAATTGCCTCTAGCAGTGGAGAGGCTGAGTCAGCGGTGGGAGGATCATCAGGAACTGTGTTGGGGGTTGGGGAGGGAGAGTAGACGATAAGGAGGGGGTGGAGTGTCCAGTCTTGTGACTCAGGGAGAATGGAAGGAAGAGGGAGAGGAGCGGAAAGTTTGAATGATAGGAATGTGGGGGAAGGGGTATATGGCTGTTGATCTGGTTGGCCACGTGGCCCCGGCTGAATGACAATATCCCTGAATTTTCAGACAAGAGGAAAGTGGAAGGATTCTTCTGGGGACATCCGAATTCAAGGATGGGCCATTCTGAAGCACAGAGAGTCTGCCAGGTACAGTATTTTACTGAAAAAGAAAGATTCTGGGCCCTTGAGTGGACATCAGTCCAATGATCAAGGGTCAGGGACAGAGAAGAGGAAGTGCTTCGTCCCATAATGGGAGTTACTCAAACAGGGACAGTGAAGACACAAACACAACACAGAAAAAGACAAACAGTAAACGTTTAACATGAGTCCAACACAAAGATTAGAACTGAGTAACTGGCAATGGGTTAGACAATAAAGACAGACAGTAAACTCAACATGAGTTCAGAACAATGACCAAAACTGAGTTACCGGCAAAACCTAATGGGCTGGCAAATTGAATCCTGAAGCAAAACATAACCGAGTTGAGGAAACTACTATTCCTTGAATTCCCTAGTCCTCCGGAGTGTCCCTCAGGGACGTGACCTTGGCTCTGTGACACGTCTGTCACCCCATAGGAGAGAGCTAATGCTCTTCACCAACAGCCACTTTGCCACGCCCTAGCCTGAAACCCGAAACCAGAAAGAGGCGCCTTACTTACCCAGAGAGGAGTCCCTTGAGGTCTTCCATCCACCGCTGCCGGATATCTCACCTGGGGCCTCCAGATGAAAAGGTGCTGCGAACGTCAAAGGAAAAGACAACAAAGAGGCTTTCTCATGCATCAGCAAAGGGTTTATTGGGGGTCCAGAATGCTAGGGCTCAGAGCTCCCTTCAGAGGAGCAAAGAACAAAGAGCCCCGAGAACAACTTGAGCAGCGTTTATATACATTCTTTAGAGAGCTCAGGGACTTTACATACATCATAGCCTCCTTTAGGAAATCATCATGTACCACGGGAAAATCAAGTAACAACTCTAAAACATGATTAGCACATTCATTGGCGGGAAAAGTTGGGGCAGGGGGTGATTGGTCAACCCTGAGAAGGGGTATACATTTAAACTGATTGGTTGAAGCCCTGAGATGAATACGTGGTGAGATGCACGGCTTCTGGGAAGGGGTTGTTAAGTAACTAGGTGGTCAGGGAAGATTTCAACACACATCTAATGGGCAGTTCCAGGAATTGTCTTAACTGCCACAGGAATTTCAGGTTCTGAGTGCAGCTTGGAAACTTTACAAAACCTGGTTCTTTACATTTCAATTTCAATTTCTTTTATTCTTTCAGAACCTTACAGTGGAAGGTGAGAGACTTCATTCACAATGACTGCTCTTTTGGCTATATTGGTTTTGGATGCACACATGGGATCATTTTTTTGATCCGTCTGTTGCTGATAATCTAAGCCACAGCCTCACACAGGGCCAAGAGCCTGATTAAGACACATCTCTTTCCAAAGCAATTACTTCTCTGAGGTCAGTTTCAGAACTCAGTCTCTGAGGAGAATCACACCAGTGTTCAAGACCAGGTGGACCCAGTCATCTCTTCCAACCGCCACACAAATGACCACAATTAAAACCAAAACACTCTCACATGGCACTCATCTTCTTACATATATACACTCATTATACCCTTTGGCTAGAGGTTTCCATGAATGGCGCAGCCCAAGAGAGTGTCCAAAATAAGCTCCCTTGCCCCTCATTTGCCTAACCTCAGGATGGCCTGAACACCCTTCCTGTGAACCAGGATTGATCACATAGTTCTTCCTTTAATACTGCACTGCTTCTCCAATTTGAGGCCTACTGACTGTCAGGTACAGATTCCTTATGTGATTTGGAGTAATTATTAAACCACAGTAACTTTGCAGCGCTTCAAAGAACTCATTTGACCCAAAGGATCCCTATTCTCACTGGGTGGAGATCAGGAAACTTACAGAGGAAGGCGAGAGACTTCATGCTCAATGACTGATCTTTTTGCCATTTTGGTTTTGAATGCACACATTGGATCTTTCTTTAGATTCATCAGTCGCTGATAATCTAAGCCACAGCCTCAAACAGAGCCACAAGGCTGATTCAGACACATACTTTTCCAAAGCAGTTAAGCAAAGAGCCACAGGTGATGCCCATTCACTTCCATTTTAAAACTGTTTTCTTCAAAATTCACAAAGGGGTGGCCTGAGGCAAAGACCTTCCTGACTTCAGGGTAACAGAACAATAAGTCAGCAAATCCCAATGCAGGGTTTCTCCACTGAGACTTTCTTGGTCACACTGATATCTGAGTTTTCTGAGATGCTTACAATTCCCTTCAGCTATCCAGTACATGGCCATGTCACAGAGCTTGGAGGTGGTACATATCTTGGACAAAAAACCATGAGCCTATTCTGGAGAGTGGCCAGAATTCAGAAAGAAAACAGTAACTTAGGAAGATAGTAGGTGTTGCCCATCGAAAAGCAACCAGCAGTCCTTTCCTAAAATGGGCAGGATGAATGCTGGGAAGCTTTCTACTAGACAGGATACATCCATTAATCCATTCTGTTTTCTAATGTGTACAACCAAAGACACAGTGGGATACATAGACAGAAACACACTCGCCTTGTCAAAGGACTTTCTAGAAACAGTCCACTCTAAACCAAACAAACCACCTTTCCTACCTATTCTCAGAACATGAGACAAAACCACAAACTCACACCCACACTCAAAAAGTCACCTCCTTCCCCCAAGTAAGTCTGTGACTATCCAGAGTGTCCTCTGACTGGTGGGCCATACTATGTTCCCCCAAAATGGCCTGTCCTGTCTCAGGTCTGGTCTCCTTGTCCATCTCTGTGAAGTTGTATGGAGCCTGTGCTGACCACTACCTGCTTTCTCATTAAAGGCCCATCTTCAGAGCTCTACTTGCATTTTGTCATCCTCAAACCATTAGGTACCAAGAGAGACAGACTCTCTCCTTGGTAAATCCAAACAAGTAAGTCCACTGGGAATGGGACTGGGACTGGCTCTGAGTGCCTGGCTTCCTGGATCCCAAGTTCAGAGAGTTACATCACCAAAGAAGTGAGGTAGGTCAATTCCAACAGGAAGGGAATGAGGTCACTGCCTTGGCAACCACTTTGTCCTAACACTTCTTTCCAAGGGTCCCTTGAGATGGAGGCTGCCCCTACTTCCTGTGACACTTTCAGAAGTTAGAATGGTATATCAACCATAGACACCCAGGAGAAGCTCTCCACACAGGGTTGGTTTGGTCCATCTTCTTTATATCAGTAGGAGAGAGGCTGATTCAGACACATCACTTCATCCTGAACAGGTGGTTTGCCATGGAAGATGACTTTTGCTCTCTCAGGTTCTTCATAGCTGCTACATCTTCTCTAGGGATCATTTCTGCATCAAACTTTGAGATTCTCAACAGGTGGAAGATCCCCTACATTCGTGTATTGTAAGACAAACTCTGTCCCTGCTCTTTTGTGAAGTTAGATTGAGGGAACAGTGTATGGTTAGGGTTAATAACATATTCTATTTGGGTTAGGAAACATTCTGCGGGATGAATAATGGTATTGGGAACCTGCGATATTCACAAGAATATATAGGTGAAATATAAGTATGAAACCTGAAATCTAGGTACGATTTGAAGCCCAGAAGGGCATTGGGCCCTTTAGTGAGATACTTAGCTTTGAATTATGTTCTGCACAGATATCTCAGATAAATCGATATGCAATGGCAGAGGACCTTGTACCTTGGATGATTAAATGCCCTAGAGAACATTAAGTCAAAAAGGAATAGTCGGCAGGATTAGGAAGGTAGTCAGTAGGTTCAGAAAAAAGAGTGAATATAGGATTTGGACAAAAGTTTCATTAGCAATAGGGTTTTGGGTAGATAGTGAACGTAAATATGAGCACATATGAAGAGTCAGTCACAATGATGAACTGGGGAAAATATGTAGGAAAGCAGATATCAATAGAGACATTAGGAAATCAGGCAAAGTATAATGAAATAGGGTTAGACATTTTCAACATGGTTGAGGTTAAATATATAATCTTAGGAAGAAAGACATATGTTGCCTCCAATAGGATTGACATTTGAGAGCATTAGGCAACCTGGACATGGTTGTTTTTAGTAATCCATGCTCACTTTCCATTTTGCTTAGGTGAAAGGTTAATTAAATAGGCACTTGTCACTTCCTGTTTTTCTGTATGCTTAACAAACCACTGTTGAAATTTTGAGAAGTGTTTGCTAATTTTGTTCCCAGAATGTGCTGTCCCCAACTGCCAAACTGCAGAATATACTCCCTCACCCGGGTGCACGCAAACCTCACACTCGCCCTGACCCATCAATAAATTTCCCTTTCTGCCCTCTCCAAGAAAAGTATATAAGTTCTGTTAAAGCTGTTCTCAGGCTCTCTGCTCTATTCAAATGAGCTCTGAGCCCCAGCATGCTGGACCCCCAATAACCTCTTTGCTGTGGCCGAGTGTAAATGGTATACTGTTCTGTACTTAAAAGATGCTTTCTTTTGCTTGCCTCTGCATAAAGATAGTCAGTTGCTGTTTGCTTTCGAGTAGGTAGACCCAGAAACCAGAACGTCTTTTCAACTAACTTGGACTAGACTCCCACAGGGGTTCAAAAACTCCCCCACTCTCTTTGATGAAGCCCTTCACAGACATCTCTACAACTTCAGAACTACACACCCCGAAGTCATTCTGCTTCAATATGTGGATGTCCAGCTACTGGCAGCCAACACCAAAGAAAACTGTGAGTCTGAGACCCAAGCACTATTATCTGAGCTTGCTCAACTCGGGTAGAGAGCTTCGGACAAAAAGGCCCAAATTTGCCAGCAAGAAGTAATCTTCCTGGGGTATTCCCTTAGGCACGGTAAATGATGGCTCACTGAGCCCAGGAAACAAACCGTTGTGCAGATACCACCCCCATTTAACAGGAGACAACATAGAGAGTTTCTTGGGACTGCTGGCTTTAGCAGGTTATGGACCTGGGTTTGTGTTCTTAGCTGCTCCTTTATACCCGCTGTTAAATGAGAATGCCCAATTCCAATGGACCCTTGAGCACCAGCAAGCTTTTGATAACATCTAAGAACACTGACAATGAACTCCTCAACTTCAGTGAGCCCAGCCTGGAATTTCAGAAAGCCCTACACTATGTTAAAAATGTACATCAACTCAATCAACTTGGTTCAAAAAAACTGCAGGCATTACTGTAGGATCAAGAACAGAGTTTTAGACTAACTCACTCACAGTGAAAGGAAATAATTGAATGGTTAACAAAAGCCTGTCAGTTCTGTCAATTGGTTAATGCTTACCCTTCCAAGCTTCCTGCAGGAAAGCACCTATGAGGAACCAGACCAGGACAAATCTGGGAAGTGGACGTTTCTGAAATTAAGCCAGCAAGGTATGGACTTAAATATCTCCTAGTCTTTGTAGATACATTTTCAGGATGGATTGAAGCCTTTCCCACAAAAAAAATAAAAGAAAACCGGCACAAATTGTGGTCAAGAAGTTCCTGAAAGATATTTATCAAAGACATGGCCTGCCTAATGTAACATGGTCTGATAATTGAACAGCCTTCATGGGCCAGGAAAATCAGGGGTTAGCCAGGACCCTAGGGATTAATTGGAATTTACATTGCGCTTATAGACCCCAGAGCTCAGGACACATAAAAAAAATAAATAGAACCATTAAAGAGACCTTAACAAAATTAAGCTTAGAGACCGGCATAAAAGATTAGACTATGCTCCTGCCTTATGCACTGTTTCATGCAAGAAATACTCCCTTTGTTTCTTTGTGTAACCTCACCCCCTATGAAATTCTCTATGGGGCCCCTCCTCCACTAAGAGACCTAACCCCGACTCTAAGACCTAAGGATCCCTTCCACACACCCTTGCTTGACAGACTTAAATCTCTTTTAAGAACTCAGCTATACCTGTGGAAACAGCTGGCTACTGCCTTCCAACCTGGGGATGAGGGGAATCCACGTTGATATCAAGAAAGAGACTTCCTCTGAATAAGATGACATCTGGTGTCATCCCTGGAACCCCACTGGAAAGGAACATTCCAGGTGCTACTTATAGCACCTACAGCAGTAAAAGTAGAGGGAATAAATTCCTGCATCCATGCCTCTCATCTCAAGCCTGTTCCATGTCCAGACTCTGGCTGGAAACTGGAAAAGACTGTTAACCCTTTCAAATTGCATATTCGCCACGTGGGTAAGGCTATAGACTCTCTCCTTGGCCACCCGTAGTCCTAACGCTCATCAGCCCCTTCAGCAGCGATGGCTGATCACAAATCCTACTAGACAAGAAGTATGGTCTATCTTGCATACAGCCCCCTTAGGGACCTGGTGGCCATCTCTCCACCCAGACATTTGTCAGCTGGCTATAGGTCTTTCCTATTAGAATATCCCTGATGAAGTGGATCCCATTAAAATTCCATTAAATCCTTTCCGTACCATAGATAATGGAAACAAACATTATGGTTGTAGGGACAGGCAAGCCAGATGCAGGTTGGCTAGCCTATATTAGTATGTTTGCCCGGCAGACTATCAAAGCCACAAACCGCCACGGCTGTGTGGGGGAAAAGCCGACTTCTTCTGTAAGTCATGGGGATTTGAGCATACAGGGGCTGCCTGGTGGAACCCAAAATCCTCATCAAATTCAGTACACAGCATTGGCCATATTACCACTTAGACAACCCAAACTGATGGCCCCCAGAGGAGTCTCTAGATCCTCAAATTCTGTGTGACCTTTTTAACTTCTGCAAGTGCTCAAAAGGGTGAAAGGAAATTCCCCTATGTGAAGGCCTTTTTCCTCTTTCGCTCACATCCTGAACTATGCTTCTCCAATAGTTCCTCAAACTCAGCCTTCTGCTCCATACTCTCTGCTGTCAGTCCCACCTCAGCAAACCTGATTTCTCTTCTCCAATTACTAGATCAAAAACCGCAACCTCTGCCGGTTCTCAGAGCATTGCCCCCTTGCTGAGGTAGCAGGTACTGAGGTACCCTTCCACCCACTCACTTCTCTCTTTTCCTGTCAGTGCCCACACCGGGTCCCACCAGATCCTCTTACCACCTAACCCAAAGCTCAAACCAGCTTAGGAGAACCCTCAGACCCCTATCGAAGATGTAATGAAAATGGCCTTTAAAGTTTCTTTGTCATCACTGAAAACAGGTTACTAAGAATTTAAAGTCCCTCACATGCTTTTTGGGATACTCACTCCTGTCTTCCTTTCTGCTCTACCGGTTCTACTGCTCAATTTATGTTGCTAGGAAAATCCCAAAACCCTTTCCCATTATTCTTTTACATTTCTCCTTCCTTATTCTCAAATCCATGGAGCTGCTCTCACCCCCTGCCTTCCCCGTCTTCCCCCTCTGTACCAGGCCCACAGAAAAATCTTCACTGAACTTCTCCAGAAGTCTTCACCATGGCTGACTTTAGGACTTTCAGCAAAAGAGTCTCTATAAATGAGTCAGTGTAGATTAACTTCCTCTTTTTCTGTTGCCCTGTTCTACTTGGCTACTGGCTGGAAAAATCAGCACTCCTAAGCTAGACACCCCCTTAATAGTTTTTCACAGAATGTGTGAAAAAGGCCTCTGGCCTTGAGCTGGGGCTTCACAGAGATGGCTACATTTCTAAGATAAAAAGTTACAAACTGGGCTCCATGGTAACAGTTGGCAGGGGGATAAAAGAAAAGGAAAAAAAAAGCTCTCTGCCTCCCAGGTGTCCTTGAAAAGTTAACTTGACCACAATAGAGGAGAAAACAGAAAAAAAAGCTTCTTTTTTTGAATTTCTGCAGACTGTGAACTTCTGAGTCTCTTCTCTTTCATGTTGGGTACAAAATTCTGAAACTACCTAAACTTGGGGTTCAGGGAGTTAATTGATTACAACAGAAGCAATGCCCTCTGAATCCGGTTGCAACCAAATAGGACTGTTTCCCTGTCTTTGGTGCTATCTTAAGTGCCGTGCCTTGTCCGTCCCTACAACAGTATAATTCTATATACTTAAACATTGTTTATGTTTTCATGAAATGGTCAACAGATTTGATTAATTGTGTAATGGTGAAGATGTGTCCCAGATTGCTCTATAATGACCCAGGTTCATTTGAAGTTCAAACAGGGGGGCATACAACCCGGTTCCACTGGGAACATATATCCCTCACTTTAGCCATCATATTAGGAATTGGAGTTGCGGCAGGGGTAATCACAGGAACCACTGCCCTGCTCCATGGTACACAACAAATGACCCAAATAGAAGCAGCAAGAGACCAAAACTTAAAGATAATAGAAACCTCCATCACAGCTTTGCAGGAATCTTTAACATCTGTATCTGAATTTGTTTTGCACACCAGTTGAGGGTTGGACCTCCTCTTCATGAGAGAAGGGGGCCTTTGTGCTGCATTGATATAAGAATGTTGTTCTGATGCCGACCATACTGAGGTTTTAAAAAAAACCTATGAGTAAAATAAAAGGATGCCTTGAAAAGCGTCAATGAGAGAGAGAGGCCCAAAAAGGGTGGTTTGAGTCTTGGTTCACACAGTCCCCCTGGTTATCTACACTTTTATCAACCCTGGCCTGTCCAATAATAATCCTCATATTATTTCTAACTATAAAACCCTGTTTGCTCAACCATGTAATTTCTTTACTCCAAGCTCAAATTGGACAAGTTAAACTTATGGTAATACCCCACTAGCAGACATAGAATGTGACACGCCCCAATAATCACTTTTATGATTAAAAGTAGCAAGAAGAAGAAGTGCGGAATGAAAGGTTAATAAAAAAGGTACTTGTAACTTCCTGTTTTTCTGTATGCTTAACAAAACACTGTTGAAATCTTGAGAACTGTTTGTAATCTTGTTCCCAGATTGTGCTGTCCCCAACTGCCAAATTGCAGAATGTATTCCCTCACCCACTTTCACACTAACCGCCCACTCGCTCTGACCCATCAATAAATTTCCGTCCCTGCCCTCTCCAAGAAAAGTATATAAGCTCTGCTTAAGCTGTTCTCAGGGCTCTCTGCTCTATTCATGTGAGCTCTGAGCCCCAGCTTGCTGGACCCCCAATTAACCCCTTGCTGTTGCATGAGACACTCTCTTGGTGATCTCTTCCTCCAACGCTTGCAGGAACATTACTTGGATGTTTGAATGTAGAAGAGAAAATCCAGTCATAAAGGGATAGTCGGTAAGATTAAGAAGATAGTCGGTAGGTTTAGGAAGAAGAGTGAGTATAGGATTTGGAAAACAATATCTTTAGCAATAGGGGTTCGGTTAGAGAGTGAATGTAAATGTCAGCACATGTGAACAGTCACAATAATGAAATGGGGAAAATATGTAGGAAAGCAGATATCAATAAAGACATTACAAAATCAGGCAAAGTATAAAGTGAGTGATACAATTAGACATTTTCAACAGAATTGAGTTAGAATATATAATCTTAAGAAGAAACAAAATGTAGTCACCAATAGGATTGACATTTGAGAGCATTAGGCAACTTTGACATGGATGTTTTTTGTAATCCATGCTCACTTTCCATTTAGGCTTTGGTACAATCACAAGTGTGACCTTTACATTTGTCTCCAGAATACTACTGTGATAAAATGTATATGTAGATGAGGTGACATGAGTGTTTCTTCCACTATTTCTGGGAGCAATATTTTGAAGACATATAAATGGGTATTGGGGGTACAAAAAGGTGTACACTGTGTCATTGAATATAGAGATAATGCATGAATAGACCATAAGTGAATAAATAATATAACTGGTTCCACATTAAATAACAGATTGAATAGATATCTGAAAATATATAAGAAATCTTATATTGATATACAATCATTCATTCCAACCAATGATACATCTAATATTAATATTAGGGTTACGGTTTATCATGAAGATATGTTAGTTTTGCTACAAAAGTAATTATGGAAATCAAAAATAATGTGTTTGGAAAGAGTCAGTCACAATGCTGGCAATATGTAAACAAGGCCTCTGAGCTTGAGCTGGGGCTTCACAGAGATGGCTACATTTCTAAGATAAAGAAGTTACCAACTGGGCTTCATGGTAACAGCTGGCAGAGAGAAAAAAAAAAGAGAAGAAAATAGCTCTGCCCCATTCCCGGTGTCCTTAAAATGTTAACTTGCCCAGAACAGAGAAAAAAAAAATAGAAACAAAAACTGCTTTTTATGAACTTCTGCAGACTGTGAACTTCTGAGCCCCTCCCTTACATGTTGGGTACAAAATTCTGAAACAATTTAAACTTGGGGTGCAGGGGATTAAATGATTACAACAGAAGCAATGCCCTCTAAATCCGGTTGTAACCAAATAGGACTGTTTCCGTGTCTTCGGTGCTATCTTAGTTGCCTTACCTTGCCTTGTCCATCGCTTTTCTCATGAAAAGACCAGTCAAGAAACATGGAGGAATGCATGTGCTCTTAAGCAGGAAGTGATTGATAGTGAAACAAATGCCTATAAATTTTCTAACTTGTGCATGAAATATATATCCTATGATGTGCATTAATTGAAGAAATAGTAATCTACCAGTGTTGAATAAAAATGAACGTCAAAATACACATCATGTCCGATTGGAATCTACTTGCATTGATGTTAAACTGGGTCAGGTACTGTAGAAATATTAGGATTTGTGTGCATCATTCACTGAAGTTACTTTTCAGTATAGGAAAGAAATATGTTTTTCAGGTGAATGAATATTTCTAAGAATAATCTTTGGAAAGTTGATTATAAATTTACGTATATGAATATGAATGAATTTGGTGAGTGTAAAATAAGACACATATTTCATATTTTGAAAAATCTGGAGAGTATATATATATATATATATATATATATATATATATATATGTGTGTGTGTGTGTGTGTGTGTGTGTGTGTGTGTGTGTGTGTGACTAAAGTCACGGTGGCCTGGACACCCTTCTTGTGAACCAGGAGTGATCAAACAGGTCTGCCATTAATACTTTTCCACTTCTCCAATTTGAGGCATTCTGACTTTGGCACTTAGATTCTTTATGTGAAATGGAGTCAAGAAAAAACCGAAGCACCTATGGACTAGCCTCTGCATGGTTTTGAAGAATTCATTTGACCCAAAGGATCCCTATTCCCACTTGATGGAGGTCAGGAACCTTACAGAGAAAGGCGAGAGACTTCATCTACAATGACTGCAATTTTGGCCATTTTGATTTTGTATGCACACATGGGATCTTTCTTTACATCCACCAGGTGTTGGTAATCTAAGCCACAGCCTCACACAGGGCCAAGAGACTCATTAAGACACATCCCTTTCCAAAGCAGTTAAGCAAAGAGCCACAGGTGATGCCCACTCATTTCCATTTGAAAACTGGTTTCTTCAGGCTTCACAAATGTGTGGCGTGAGGCAAAGCCCTTCCTGACATTCAGGGCAAAAGAACAATAGGTAAGCAAAAGGCCCATAGCAGGGTTTCTCCACTGAGACTTTACTGGTCACACTGATATCTGAGTTTTCTGAGATGCTCGCCATTCCCTTCAGCTATCCAGTACATGGCCATATCACAGAGCTTGGAGGTGGTAAATATCTTGGACACAAAACCATGAGCCTATTCTTGAGTGTAGCCAGAATTCAGGAAGAAAACAGGAACTAAGGAAGTTTGTAGGTGTTGCCCTTCGATAATGCAAGCCACAGTCCATTCATAAATTGGGCAGGATTGATGCTGGGAAGCTTTCTACTAGACAGGACCCATACATTGATGCATTCTCTTTTCTAATGTCTGCAACAACAGACACATTGGGATACACAGACATGGAAACACTTGCCTTGTCCAATCACTTACTAGAAACGGTTCACTCCAAACCAAACAAACCACCTTTCTTACCTTTTCTCAGAACATGAGATAAAATCACAAACACACAACAAAAACCACAAAGGCATTGCCTTACCCCAAGTAGGTCTGTGACTATTCGGAGTGTACTCTCACTGGTGAGCCTTACTATGTACCTCCAAAATGGCCTGTCCTGTCTCAGATCTGGTCTCTTTGGCCAACTCTGTGAAATTGTCAGGAGCCCGTGATAAGCCACTACTTGCTTTCTCTGGAAAGGCCAGTCTTCAAAGCTTTCCTGGCATTTGGCCATTTTCACATCAATAGATACCAAGAAAGACTGACTCTGTCCTTGGAATATCCAAACAAGTGAGCCCACTGGGACTGGGACTAGGACTGGCTCTGGGTGCCTGGATTCCTGGATCACAAGTTCAGAGAGTTCCATCACCAAGGAATAGAGATGAGGTCACTTCCTTCAGGAACTGAATGAGGTCACTGCCTTTGCAACCACTTTTTCCTAACAGTTGCTTTCAAGGGTCCCATGAGATAGATGCTGTCCCTATTTCCCGTGACACTCTCACCAGTTAGAATAGTATATCACCCATAGGCACCCGTGAACAGCTCTCCACACAGGCCTGGATTGGTCCATCTTCTGTACATTAGGAACAGAGACACTGAGTCAGAAACAACCCCTCTCCAGACAGGGTTGTTTTCCATGGAAGATGACTTTTGCTCTCTCAGGTAATTAATAGCTGCCTACATCTTCTCCAGGGATTATTTCTGCATGGACCTTTGAGGTTTTCAGCAGGTGATATATCCCCTACATTCCTATATTGTAAGACCAAGACTTTCCCTGCTCTTTTATAAACTTAGAATGAGGGAATAGTATATGGTTTGGGTTAATTACTTGTTCGATTTGGGTTAGGAATCATTTTGCTGGATGAATAATGGTATTGGATTTCTGCAATATTTATAAAAATATAGAGGTGAAATATATGTATGAAAACAGAAATCTAAGTAATATTTGAAGCCCAGAAAGGGATTGGGCCCTTGATTGGGAGACTTAGCTTTGAATTATGTCCTGCACAGATGTCTCAGATAAATCAATACACAATGGCATCGGACCTTGTACCTTGAATGATTGAATGTCGAAGAGAACATCCATTCAAAAAAGGATAGTCAGTAGGATTTGGGAGATAGTCGGTAGATTCAGAAAGAAGAGTGAGTATAGGATTTGGACCAAAAGTTATTTAGCAATTGGGTTTCAGGTAGAGAGTGAATGTAAATGTCAGCACAAATGAACAGTCAAAATGATGAACTGGGAAATTATGAAGGAAAGCCTATATCAATAGAGACATTAGGATATCAGGCAAAGTTAAAAGTGAGTGATAGGATTAGACATTTTCAACAGGGTTGAGTTTGAATATATAATCTTAGAAAGAAACAAGTATGTAGTCAACAATTGGATTGACATTTGAGAGAATTAGGCAACCTGGACATGGATGTTTTTAGAAATCCATGCTCACTTTAAATTTAGACTTTGGTACAATCATAAGTGTGACCTTTGCTTTATTTTCCAGAATATTACTGTGATAAAATGTATATGTAGATCAGGTGACATGAGTGTTTCTTCCACCATTTCTGGGAACAATATTTTGAAGACGTATAAATGAGTATTGGGGGTAGAATGTGGTGTAGTATCTGTCTAAGAATATAGAGATAATGCAAGAATAGACCATACTGTGAATAAATAATATAATTGGTCCGCTTTAAATAATGGACTGAGTTGATATCTGAAAATATACAGAAAATCTTATATTGATATTAAATCATTCATTCCAACCAGTTATACTTCTAATGGTAATATTAGGGTGATATTTCATCATGAAGAGTGTGTGAGTTTTGCTTCAAAAGTGATTATGGAAATCGAATATAATGTGTTTAGAAAGAAGTCTCATGAAAAGTCTTGTCAAAAAACATGGAGGAATACATGTGTTCTGAAGAATGAAGTTATTGAAAGTGAAACAAATGCCTATAAATTTGCTAACTTGTGTATGAAATATATATATTATGATGTGCATAAACTGAAGAAATAGTAATGTACAAGTGTTGACTAAAAATGAACATCAAAATACACATCACGTTCCATAAATATCTACTTGCATTGGTGTTAAACTGGGTCAGTTACTGTAGAAATATTAGGATTCGTATGCACCATTCACAGAAGTTAGTTTTTAGTTCTAGGAAACAAATATGTATTTTAGGTGGATGAATATTTCTGAGAATAATCTCTTGAATATTTGATTATAAATCCACATACATGAATACGAATGAATTTAGGGAGTGTACATTAAGACCCATATATTTAATATTATGAAAAACTTGGAGAGTGTACACACACACAAACACACACACACACACACACAGACATTAAAAAGTAGCAATATATATGGAAATTGAAATTCATCATGAAATGTATATCATCCACTGATCCAAAAATATTCATTATACTGAACATGATTTTATTTATCATGTTGTTCATCTATGAAGCTCACCCATAGGTTGAATTTTCAGTTCCAACTGTGTTTAGGTGGAGTGATCTCTTCTCCCAATTTGTATCTGCAAAGTCAGCCACCTCACAAGAATGTACATGTGATAACAGGAACGATTCAATATGTGCATATGAAATTACATGTGCTGAATTGGCTACAGAGAAATGCAGAAAGGAATTCATCTATTTGTTAACTTTAAAAACACATGGAGAACTATTTCAACAAAATATTGACTAGATTTATAAGTCCTACCCTGTATAATGCAAAAGGCAAGTCCAGCAATACACTATGCCTCGTCTAAACTGCTTGTATTTCTATTCGGTTTGGGTTATTTTTCTCCATCATATTAGAATTAGTAGTCAGAGTCTAGTAGGGTATGGGTTAGTGTCAGCCATTCAGCATTTTGAATGGAAAATAGGAAAATGAATTCAATGTGTATGTAAATATGTGCTTCACAAAAATCTTCGCACTCTAATCCAGAACAATGCCTTGACTTTACCTTCACCCCAAGTAAAACACAATTAGAGTGGAAGAGTTAGAAAATCTGTGAATACATATCTGGAATGTAATATGCTCAAGAGTTCACAACCTTGAAGGTGGCAGAGGAGTTTCCAAAAGTAAGGGACAGGTAAATACTCCACAAAAATGGAGCTCTGCTGGACTAAAGACTTCTGGTGAAACTGCCTCTGAGTTTGGGCACTTGAAATATTTGTTGTTGTCAGGAGTTTTAGCTTTTTTTGTAGAGAGACCATCAAAGCTAGGTATGTATCTAAGTGACCTGGAGGACATGGTTTCTTATTTTCTAATGAACATGAGGCAGCAGTGCTGAATTCTCTCTTTGTAGGTAAACTGTGGCCACTGGGGGGAAAATCTTTCCGTGTGGACTGTAAAGCCATCCGGCAATCCTCCACTTGTCGATGTGTTTCTTGCTGCTGCAATGTGAGTTTGGTATTTGCTTCACAAAATACAAGGAGTTCAACTGGGACACAGTGCTAAAGGGAGTTCTGTCACGTGTGGTGTGTCAGGGTCTGCAGGATAATGCACCAACCAGGCTTCAATCCCATCCTTGACCATAGCAATCTGATTCTGAACATTGCCCTGAAAACTCTCCATATAACAAGATGCCTTCACATAGAAGGGTCTGCTGGGTGCACCATGTCAGTCACAAGCAATTTGGAAGCCAATGGCAGATCCACATGGCCCCACCACAGATATTTTATCACACACCTGCACACGACTTTTCTAGGCCCACTTCACATCAGGCTCCAGCTTACTGGCATCTCTGTTCTACACCATTTTCATGGTCATGGGAATTTCAAAAATTTCATGGTATTTATCTAGCCATTTTTCAAGAATGATGTTGGAGGCACTGTGTGTTTAACTTCATTCAGGAACAATTAAATGGTGAGGAAGCTCATTTCAATGACATCTCTGGAGAAATCTCACAGGCAAGGTTTCCAAAGAGTGGCCAAAATTTCACAGGAAGCCAGGGCTATTGCTGTCTACAATGTGAGGTCCATTTGTGTTTTGACTCTCAAATATGGCTGCCATGTCTTTCAGAATAAAACCATGTGATATCCTGGCTGAGATTCCCAGTGCTCTGTGGAAAGCAAACCTGGGCCTAGATCTCGGTTTCCAAGGGCGACTCTCATGCGTGACCAACTGAAATCCCAACATATTTCATGATAACACTTCTCTAAGTCAGTTCCAGAACTCAGTCTTTAAGGGGAATCACACCAGAGTTCAGCCCAGGTGAACCCAGTCATATCTTCCAACTACCACACAAATGACCACAATTAAAACCAAAACACTCCCACATGGTCCTCATCTTCTTCCATATATACACTCTCATACTAAGTTCTGTCTGGAGGTTTACATGAGTGGCGAAGTCCAAGACAGTGTCCAAAATAAGCTCTCTTGCACCTCATTGCCTAAAGTCATGGTGGCCTGGACACCCTTCCTGTGAACCACGTGTGATCAAATAGGCCTGCCCTTAATACACCTCTGCTTCTCCAATTTGAGGCCTACTGACTGTCAGGTATAGATATTTTTATGTGAATTGGAGTCATGAGAAAACCAAAGAACCTATGTGCTAGACTCTCCAGGGCTTTGAAGAACTCATTTGACACAAAGGATGCGTATTCTCACTTGATGGAGGTCAGTAGCCTTACAGAGGAAGGCAAGAGACTTCATCCACAGGGACTGCTCATTTGGCCATTTTGGGTATGGATTCACACACGGAATGATCCATCAGGTGATGAGAATCTAAGCCACAGCCTCACACAGGTCCAAGAGGCTGATTCAGACACATTATCATTATTTTTTTCCTCTGTCTAACTAGCTAGAGAGACCTTCTCTTTTAATTGAATTTTTATCTCTGTCTGACTAGCTTGAGAGACCTTCTCTTTTACTTGAATATTTCTACTATAACTATAATACAACCCAAGAAGATATCGCCAAACAAAACTGAACCAGAATGAAACAAAAGTGGAACAACAGAAAATCATTATAATAGCTTTTCTATCCTCCTGAAATGTCCATCTCTTTTTTCTCTCAATCAGTTCCTCAGATGTGAGTGGTTTTTCTTCCATCTTACCCATCTCCAGGGACAGGCAACTTAAAACAAAAGTGAAGCAAAACAAAAGAGGAATTTTAAAATGGCTTCCCATCCTCTAGCCCTGCCTTCAGAGGTGAGCAGTTTACCTTAACACTTACCCTCACTCATTCCCCTTGCGGCCCTCCAAATGCCACAGTCTGGCTGGGCAAAATTCAGGAGCCACTTGACAAAAGAAACGAACTTTATTTTAAAAACCTCACATGCCAAACAAAACAGCTCCTGAGGAAAACCTTCAGAACCCAACTGCCATCACCGGCTTCCCACAAGCCAGCAGTGACCTACCTCACTTACTTGGTGATGGAACTCTCTGAACTGGAAGCCCGGGACACAGAGCCAGTCCCAGTCTCAGTCCCAGTGGGCTCATTGTTTGAATTTACTAAGGACAGTGTCAGTCTTTCTTGGTACATACTGATGTGAGGATGGCCAAATGCCAGGAGAGCTCTGAAGTGGAGCCTTTCCTGAGAAAGCAGGAAATAGCTGGCTCCTGAAAACTTCACAGAGTTGGCCAAGGAGACCAGATCTGAGACAGTACCGGCCATTTCGTGGGAAAATATTATGGCGCACCAGACAGAGGAAACTCTGGATAGTCACAGACCTACTTTGGGGAAGGAGGTGACTTGTGGGTATGGGTGTGAGTTTGTGGTTTTGTATCATGTTCTGACAATAGGTAGGAAAAGCAGAATGTTTGGTTTGGGGTGAACTGTGTCTAGTAAGTCCTTTGGCAAGGCAACTGTTTCTATGTCTGTGTATCTCTCTGTGTCCGTGCTTGTAGACCATAGAAGGTGAATTAAAAATTATAGCCAGTTCTCCAAAGGGTATATCTGTAATTTCACCAAGAGACAGAATAGCACCGTTACTAATAATACCAAGCCTACATGATAAATTTTTCAGTCATGCTGTAGAAAGAGGTTCCAAGGGATTAGGCTCCACACGTGTAGATTGGGCTATGTTTCTTTAAATTTAGATTCTCGCCCCATGCTAAAACTAAATATTCAAGGACATGAATTTAATGGGCTATTGGATACAGATGCAGAACTTAGCATCATCTCTCATCAAGAACTTAGCATCATCTCTCGTCAAAACATTGGCCATTACAACAATACACTCAAATGCTTCAAGGCCTAGGATTGGTGACTAATCCGCATAGAAGAGCAATGGTATTAGATTGGAAGGATCCTGAAGGATGTGAAGGAACTAAACAGCCATATGTATGGATCATCTTCCCATAAATTTATGGGGATGAGATGTCCTAGATCGATTAGGTTTGACATTAACAAATAACATCAATCAAAATGTACCCACAATTATGGTTAGACAAGGTTTTAGGAAAGGGAAAAGATTAGAAAAACAAGAACAAGGTATAGCAGCCCCAATACAAATAGATCAAAGAACAGACAGACATGGGTTGGATTTTAAGAAAGGGCCACTAAGACAATAAAAACTACTTGGAAATCAGAAATACCAGTATGGGTTCCTCAGTGGCCCCTGACTAAAGAGAAGGTAAAAGCAACCCAAATGCACCCTGAATGTTAACACCTGAAGCAAGAAAGGCATTAAAAATCATTGAAAAATGTATGGAAAATATTCATTTGGATAGAATTGATTTAAGAATGCCTTTATTATTTATTGTATTACCACCAAAAAAATATTCCTACAGAAGTATTTTTGGCAAGAAGGTCCATTATTATGAATACATTTATCTTGTTCTCCTAACACTATTCTTACTAGGCATACTGAGGCTTTAGGACAATTAATACTCAAAGGAATAAAAGCAGCAAAGGGACTGATTGGAATGTCTTAAAATAAAATTATTACTCCATATACTATGAATCAAATTGATGAGTTAGATAATTAGTTAAATACTTGGGGAATAATCATGTGCAAATCTAATGTTTCATTTGATAACCACTTACCATCTAATCCTTTATTGTCTTTTTGGTCATCACATCATGTAATTTTTCCAAAAATGAGAAGAAAAACACCTATTATAAATGCTACAAATATATTCACTGATGGGTCAAATAATGGTACAGCAGTAATAGTTACACCTGATCAAACTTTTACATTTTTAGTACGAAAACAATTAGCTCAAAATGTAGAGCTTTATGCAGTATTACAAGCTTTTGTGATGCTTAAAGCATCTGTAATTAATTTATTTTCCGATAATCAGTATATAGTTATTGCTATAGTATCACTTGAAGATGGTGGAAGGATTTCCCCTTCCTCTACTCTTTTCTCTTTGCTTTCCACTATACAAAGTCTAATCTGGGACAGGAAAGATCCGTTCTTTATAGGACATTTCAGGACACATACAGGAATGCCTGGAGCCCTTAGTTTGGGCAATTATTTAGTAGATAAAACAACACATGACATACATACATATTTTCTCTACACTAGAAGAAGCTATAAATTTTTATAAAAAGTTCCATGTCAATGCTAATACTTTACAAAAGCATTTCAAAATAACTAAGGAACAAGCTAGACAAATAATAAAACAATGTCAAAATTGTGTGACCTTTTTACCACAAGTTAATCTTGGAGTCAATCCTAGAGGATTGATACCTAACCATATTTGGCAGATGAACGTCACAAACTTGCCAGAATTTGGAAAATTAAAATATTTGCATGTTACAGTTGATACTTCTTCTGGATTTTTGATGGTCTCCCTTCTTGCTGGAGAAAAAAACTAAAGATGTTATAGCTCATTGCTTACAAAATTTTGCCACTGTGGGCGTTCCAAAAGAGTTAAAAACAGATAATGCCCCTGGTTATATTTCTACCTCTTTTAAACAATTTTGCTCATCATTTGGCATTACTCATATAACAGGAATCCCATACAATCCACAGGGACAAGGCATAGTTGAAAGATCACATCAAACTATTAAAACATACATATTAAAGCAAAAAGAAGGAATTGGGAAGGGGTATATATTCCCCAAAGATAAACTTAAAATAACCCTTTTACTCTAAACTTTTTAAATTTGGGTTCATCAGGGCTTAGTGCTGCAGAAAGGCGTATATGTCCAAATAATGTACATAAGCCCAAGGTACTTTGGAAGGATATTCTAACAGAACAATGGAAAGGTCCTGACCCAGTAATTGTCTGGAGTCCGGGGTCTGTTTTTGTGTTTCTAAAGGGAGAAGAGTAGCCAATTTGGATTCCAGAGAGATTAACTAAAGAGATTTCTACAGACCAAAAATAAGATGATTTGGCTCAAATCAATAAGAGCTGATATCCAGAACTCCAGTTTGGCTGTTCTTACATCTGTGACAGAACCAGAATGTTTTTTTCAACATCTATTTTATTATTGCCCTTTCTCATATCATGAAGTTTTATTTTGTTTTTTTTTCAGCTCATACAGACCTAGGTTAATATTTTGCTGATCAGTTCTATTTTTGGACAATAGAGTTTTTAGACATTGCAATGGAGATTTCACCTGTAAAAAGTCATAAGGCCTTTAATATTATGTCATGTGTTGTATGTATTATATTATGTGTGCACAGTTGTGTTTTGTGTTATATGTTTGATTTCAGCATCTTTTCTGTGTTGACTATATTCTTTTCAAGTTGATATACTTTGTCTTCATTATCTGATGTTCTGACTTCTACTTGATCTAGTCTGTTTGTAATATTCTCATTAGCACTTTTAATCTGATTTACGGTTTCTTGCATTTCTATGATTACAACTTGATTATTTTTAACACCTCTATCTCCTGATAAAGCTCATTCTTTGTGGATTTAATTTGTGTGGTTAGTTCCTCTTCAAAATATACTTTCAATGCTTGGATTTGCTGTCTCATGTCTTCTCTAATATTCCGTTCCATCTGAATTAGGAATGCCTTGATTTCTTTCCCTGTCCATATTTCTGATTCTTCTAGGTCCTCCTGTATATTTAGATTGTACTGCATTGTTCGTAATCCTTTTTTCCCTTGTTTTTTCATATTGTTCACGTTGCTTTCCAGCTCTGTTTGACTGCTTTGTAACTGCTTTCTCCTATACATTTGTTTTGGCTTTGTATATATCTGTTGTCTCTCTTTTGTGGTGGGAGATTATGCCTAGAAATTTTGGGCTTTGTTTTACTTTAAAGCTGATTCATTCAATTCATATAAGGCTTCTAGGTTCTGTATGCATATAATGATTTGCTGTTTGTTCTTAGGACTATATGTTTAGGTTGGGTGCTCTGGTGGTACAATGGTTAGTATGACTTGGCTACTTTAGAAGATTGCTCCACTGAAGGTGGATACTACCAGGCAATTGGATCAGGGTGTTGGTAGTAGCTAGGTATTTAGGAGTCTTATAGACAGCATCGAGACATTCACCTATTTGCATTTAGACAATTACACACAATGGAAGATGTAATGCTTGGGATGAGAGTTGGGTGGTAGGAGAATGAAGGTGCTCTTAAAAAGAAAAAATGATAGAGGGAGAGATAGATTAGAGGGGAATGAAAAGAACAATAAAACTTGAAATGGGATAGAAAGAGAGAAGGAAAAGGGGGGAAAGGAACAGGGAGAGAAGAAGGAGAGAAAAAAATATCAACAACAGCAACAACAACAACAACAAAAAAAATTAAAGTCTTAGAGATCCACCTTCTTCTCTTCCAGTAGGCAGAGCTGTGCCTTCCAAGCGGAGTGTCTGCTCTCTACCTGCCGAGAGCTATCCCTGTACGGCGTCTTCTGGGGGTTTCTCAGACTTGTCAGTCCAGAGCCATTTCACTTCTCCAGCTCTTAACCCCCTTCCTACTGTCAGCCTGCCAGCCAGGTCCTGTTTCCCAGAAGTGATTCTCCAGAGATCTAGTTACACTTGCAGCCCCACCGAGTGTCCCTTTTAAGCCCCAGTGCTGTGGTAAACTGGCGGCTAAGACCTTAGGGGTCACCGCTGGTGATATGGGGGCCTTGGGGTCTGGACTCCCCTCTGCTTCCCTACGGACATGACCCCTGAGAAGTCAATGAAGTTTCCTGGCTGCTTGTATCAGTATGGGGAGTCACGCACCTGCTAAAGTGGATTCTGCTGGGAAGGAATTTCGCCAGCCGAACTCCGATGACGTCAACTCTCTGCTATGGCGGGCCCCAGGCTTCTTGCCGGATTGACCGAGGGGAGGGGTGGGACTGGCCCGGCCCGGTTCGCCTCAGCTCCTGGCGCGTGGAGGCTTGGCTAAAGACTTCTTCCTGCCAAGCTGTGTCTCAGCGTCTAGCAGGACCCAGTCACTTTGGCTGCGGGCGGGTGGATGGATCTCCAGCTGTGCCCGCGGTGCGCGGACTGTGGCTGGTGAATCTCGAACTCCGCGTCTAGTGGCAGGATCCCGCTCGTCCGGGTCACACAGACGCTTCAAAAAAATTCTAGTAGCTCCCGGGCGGTCTCCCTTCAGTGGAATTTTGCTAGGAGAATCTCCGTTGGTAGAATCCAAGAGTTATCCTTGCGACTTTATGACCCCATCACTGTGAGTGCATTAAAAGCGCAGCCTCTCTGCCCGCCGCCATGTTGGATCCACCTTTTCTTTGCATTATATTTAATAATTCTCTTCGAGACAATGTAAATTGTTAAGAAAATTGTTTTCTTTTAGTGCCTTTTGGAATGTTACATAATTCTTTCTTTAGGCATTGTGGCCAGAATTTCTAACTTCATCCCAGTGCATGTGAAGACAAAGATAAAACCAATCTACAGCTTCTGCAATAGCCATCACTGAACTGCTTGCAGAACTTGCCTGGACTATGTATCACTTGTATGCATTGTGAACTCACCTGCATGCATTGTGAACTATCTGTTGGTGCAGCGACTTGTGGTAGTGTTGGGGTATTTCTCTGATGATGTCATCGGTGGTACAATTTTTTCAAAAAGAGCCATCAATTGCCTTGGTGTATCTTCCTCCCTTCTGCTTGTCATGGTCGTTCAGCTAAAATTTGGGTGCCAACAGAGATGAGGCAAAGAACCTCACCCGCCCCTGGTACAAAGACCTCTCCACAGGTGTGGATGTATACTGGACCTGTAGTCAGTGATGGGTAAGATCCAATTACAATGGTACCAATCTAAGACAGGAGGCTGACACCTTGAGGTCAGCTCATTCGATAATGGGTAAGGACCATATGTACTATTGGACAACCTAAGGCAGGCACGGTCCCTAAGCCACATGCTTGTTGTTTAAACAGAGAGGGTTAGATGTTGAGAGCCACAGCCCAAGGGGCCAAAGCAAACTTTCAGACTGCCAGCTGATGGTTGGCTAACATCGGCCCCAGCAACATCTAGCTGATTGGCTCCTCTGCGGTGATGCCCATTGGGCTGTTTCCCCACCCTTTCAAATTATGGAGCTGCTTCTTGGGGGACTATTTTGGCTCTGCTCAAACAACCCAGCCAATCGACCTCAAGAGCAGGAGGAGTGAGGAGGTTGAGAGCTTGTGGGAAGCCGGTGGTGGCAGTTGTGCTCTGAGTGTTTTTCCCGAGGAGCTATTTTTTGGCGTGTGTGGTTCTAAAAATAAAGTTAGCTTTTGACAAGTGGCTCCTGAATTGTGCCCAGCCAGACTGTGGCAATCCTAAATTGATGGAGCAAAATAACCAAAACAGAATAGAAATACAAGCAGTTCAGAGGAGGCATGGTGTATAGCTGGACTTACCTTTTGTATTATAAAGGGTAGGTGTTATAAATCAAGTCAATATTAAATTGATGTAGTTCTCCATGTGTTTTAAAGATAACAAATACGTGAATTCCTGTCTCCCTTTATCTGTATCCTATTCAGCACATGTATTTTTGTATGCACATATAGAATCCTACCTGGTAACACATGTACACTTTTGTGAGGTGGCAGACTTGGCAGATACAAATTGTCAAAAGAGATCACTCCTCCTGAACGTTGTTGGAACTGAAAATTAAAACTATGGGTGAGCTTCCTAGTTGAACAAGATAATACATAAATCCATGTTCAGTAAAATGAATATTTTTGGATCTGTGAATGATATATATTTCATGATAAATTTCGATTCGCATATATATTGCTACCTTTTAATGTCTGTGCATGTGCGTGTGTGTGTGTGTGTGTGTGTGTGTGTATACACACACACTCTCCAGATTTTTCAGAATATAAAATATATGTGTCTTATTATACAATCCCTAAATGCATTCATATTCATGTATGTGGATTTATAATCAAATGTTCACAAAATTATTCTCAGAAATATTCATCCACCTCAAATACATATTGTTTCCTAGTACTGAAATCTAAATTCAGTGAATGGTGCATAGAAGTCCTAATTTTTCTACAGTAACTGACCCACTTTAACATCAATGCAAGTAGATTACTATGGTACATGATGTGTATTATGACGTTCATTTTTATTCAACAATGTTACATGACAATTTCTTCAGTTTATGCACATCATAGGATAAATATTTCATTCACAAGTTTGCAAATTTATAGGCATTTGTTTCACTTTCTATCACTTCCTGCTTCAGTACACATGTATTCCTCCATGTTTTTTGACTGGTCTTTTCATGAGAATACTTTTCATTTTAGATTTCAATAATCATGTTGAAGCAAACCTCACACACTCTTCATGACAAATCATAACCCTAATATTACCATTAGATCTATAAATGGTTGTAATGAATGTATGTATATCAATATAAGATTTCCTGTATATTTTAAGATATCAATTCAATCCATAATTTAAAGTTGGAACCAGTTATATTATTTATTCACAGTATTGTCTATTCATTCATTTTATCAATATTTGTAGACACAGTGTAGACCTATTTGTACACCCAATACTAATTTATACATCTTCAAAATATTGACCACATAATTGGTGGAAGAAATACTCATGTCACCTGATCTACATATACACTTTATCACAGTAATATTCTGGACACAAAATGCAAAGTTCACACTTATGATTGTAGCAAAGCCTAAATGGAAAGTGAGCATGGATTACTAAAAACATTCAAGTCCAGATTGCCTAATGCTCTCAAATGTCAATCCTATTGTTGCTAAATATTTGTTTCTTTCTAAGATTGTATATTCAACATCTACCATGCTGAAAATGTCTAATCCTATCACTCAATTTATACTTTGCTTGATTTATTCCTGTCTCTATTGATATCTGCTTCCCTATATATTTTCCCCAGTTAATCATTGTAACTGACTCATCACATGTGCTGACATTTACATTCATTCTCTACCAGAAACCCTATTGCTAAAGAACTTTTGGAGCAAATCCTATACTCACTCTTATTCCTAAACCTACTGACTATCTTTCCAATCCCACCAACTACCCTTTTTAAGTGGATGTTTTCTTCTACATTTGATCATCCAATTTACAAGGTCCTATGCCATTTTTTATCGATTTATCTGAGACATCTGTGCAGAAGGTATTTCAAAGCTAAGTATTCCAATCATGGACCCAATGCTCTTCTGGGCTTCAAATCTTACCTAGACTTCTGTATTCATACTTATATTTCACCTATATATTCTTGTAAATATCACAGGTTCCCATTGCCATTATTCATCATGCAGAATGATTCCTAACCCAAATCGAACCTGTTATTACCCTAACCATACACTGTTCCCTCAATCTAACTTTACAGAAAAGCAGGACAGAGTTGGTCTTATAATCAGGAGTGTAGGGGATCTTCCACCTGCTGAGAACCTCAAAGGTCAATACAGAAATAATCCATGGAGAATATGTAGGCAGCAATGAAGGACCTGAGGGAGGAAAAGTCAACTTCCATCGTAAACAACCTGGTCAGGGTGAAGGGATGTGTCTGAATCAGCCTCTCTCTTCTTAATGTAGAGAAGATGGACCAAACCAAGCCTGTGTGGAGAGCTGTTCCCAGGTGCCTATGGTTGATATATCATTCTAACTTGTGAAAATGTCACAGGAAGTAGGTGCACCCTCCATCTCATGGGACCCTTGGAAGCAACTGTTAGGACAAAGTGTTTGCCAAGGCAGTGACTTCATTCACTTCCTGAAGGAAGTTACCTCACATAACTTCCTTGGTAATGGAACTCTCTAAACTTGGGATTCAGGAAGCCAGGAGACCACAGCCAGTTCCAGTCCCAGTTCCAGTGGTCTCACTTGTTTGGGTAAACCAAGGACAGAGTCAGTCTTTCTTAGTTCCTAGTTATGTGAGGATGGCCAAATGCCAGGAAAGCTAAGAAGAGGGGCCTTTCCTGAGAAAGCAGGTAGTGGATCACCAGTGACTTCTGACAACTTCACAGAGTTGGCCAAGGAGACCAGAACTGAGACAGCACAGTGCATTTCGTGGAAATATAGTATATCCCACCCATCATAGGACACTCCGGATAGTCACAGACCTACTTTGGGGAAGGTGGTGCCTTTTTGAGTGTGGGTGTGAGTTTGAGAATATGTAGGAAAGGTGACTTGTTTGGTTTGGAGAGGACTTTATCTAGTATGTCCTCTGACAAGGTGAGTGTTTCTATTACTGTGTATCCCACTCTGTTTGTGGTCTTGGTATTAGAAAAAGAATGCATCATGGATGTGTTCTGTCTAGTAGAAAGCTTCCCAGCATTCATACTGCCAATTTATGAATGGATTGCGGCTAGCCTTATCAATGGGCAAAACCTACTATCTTTCTAAGTTCCTGTTTTCTTCCTGAATTCTGGACACTCTCCAGAATAGGCTCACAGTTTTGTGTCCAAGCTATGTGGCACCTCCAAGCTCTGTCACATGTCCATGTACTGGAGAGCTGAAGGGAAGGGGAGCATGTCAGAAAACTCAGATATCATTGTGACCAGGAAAGTCTCAGTGGAGAAACCCTGCTTTGGGTCATTTGCTTACCTATTTTTCTGTTGCCCTAAATGTAAGGAAAGTCTTTGGCTCAGGCCACATTTTGTGAAGCCTGAAGAAAACAGTATACAAATGGAAATGAGTGGGCATCACCTGTGGCTCTTTGCTTAATTTCTTTGGAAATGAATGTGTCTGAATCAGCCTCTTGGCTCTCGGTGAAGCTGGGGCTTCGATTGTCAGCACCTGATGGATCTAAAGAAAGATCCCATGTGTGCATCCATAACCAAAATTCAAAAAGATCAGTCATTGTGGATGAAGTCTCTCACCTTCCTCTGTTAGGTTCCTGACCTCCATCAAGTGTGATTATGGACCCTTGGGTAAAATGAGTTCTTCAAAGCCCTGCAGATGTGGTAGTGTTTTCTCATGACTACAAAACACATAAAGAATCTATACCTGACAGTCAGTAGGCCTCAAATAGTAGAAGCAGAGCAGTATTAATGGCAGGCCTATTTGATCACTCCTGGTTGACAGGAAGAGTGTCCAGGCCACACTTACTTTAGGCAAATGAGGGACAAGGAAGCTTATATTGGACACTGTCTTGAGCTGCGCCACTTATGGAAACCTCTTGCCAGAAGTTATGATGGATGTCTATATGGAAGAAAATGAGGGCCATGTGGGAGTGTTTTGGTTATAATTGTGGTCATTTTTGTGGCAGTTGGAAGAGATGACTCGGTCCACCAGGGCTTCACTCTTGGGTGATTCCCCTTATAGACTGAGTTCTGGAACTGACCTCAGAGTAGTATTGCCATGAATTGAGTTGGGATTTTAGGAGGCCACGCATGAGATTCACGCTTGGAATCTGAAATCTAGTCCCAGGTTGGTTTTCCACAGAGCACTGGGAATCTCAGCCAGGATATCACATGATTTTATTATGAAAACATGGCAGCCATAGTTGAGAGTCAAAACACACATGGACCTCACATTGTACAGTTCAATGGGCCTGGCTTCATGTGACCTTTTGGCCACTCTTTGGGAAGCCTTTCCTGTGAGTGTTGTCCAGAGAATTCATTGAAATGAACTTCCTCACCATTTAGTGGTTCCTGAATGAATTGAAACCCACAGTGCCTCCAACTTCATCCTTGAAAAATGGCTAGATGAATACCATCAAATTTTTGAAATTCCCATGACCAGGTGGCACTGGAGAAACTTTGGATGTCCTGTTGCTGATCATTAGTATACAATACAGTGCCTTGATTGACTGGGTTTCATGAAAATGTTGAAGAACAGTGATGCCAGTAAGTTGGAGCCTCCTGAGTAGTGGGCCTAGAGTAGTGGTGTGCAGGTGTGTGATAAAACATCTGTGGTGGAGTCATGTGGACCTGCCATTGGCTTCCAAATAGCTTGTGACTGACATAGTGTAGCCAGCAAACCCTTATATGTAAATGCATCTTGTTATATGGAGAGTTTTCAGGGCAATGTTCAGAATCAGGTTGCTATGGTCAAGGGGGCAAGCTATGTGAGATAGAGGCCTGGTTGGTGCATTCTCTTGC